>NC_053390.1:795671238-795868738 GCF_905171765.1 Bufo bufo | reverse complement strand
TTTGCGGTTTTGCTGCATTACCGCAGCTATACAGAGGGACAAACGCTATTGGAACAAAGAATTTCAACTGGTGTGATATACCAGTTGCCCCCCCCCCCCCCAAAAAAAAACGGATTGAAGCAGGGGTGTTATATACCAATAATATACTTTCTATATGGTGCATTTGGGTACTCTACTCGAGTCAGAGGAATTATTTTCCCATCCATTCCCAGACCTTATGGATGTGCAGCCATTCTTGGCATCGGATGAGGAAGAAGAGGTAGCAACGGCCGCCACCCAGCGGTCTAAGGACAGTACCCAGATCAGCCCAAGGAGGGTGGTCCCCGCTGTTGCTGCCTACTCCGAGATCTATCATGTCAGTGGAGGTGCCCACAAGAGAGGAAGAGGAGGGGAGTTCAGAGGGAGAGATGGAGCAGCAGATAGGGAGGAGAAGTAGGAGAAGCAGGCAGAACTTACAGTGCACAGGAGGCAAAGAGCAGACTGCTAATGTATCTGGAGCGAGCCATCCACCATGCACGGTCACATCTGGCGCTCCCAGGACACCGGCACATGGCTCCACAGTGTGGGCTTTTTTTAATGTGTCCGCTGCTGACAATAGTGTTGCCATCTGCAGCCTTTGCTGTCAACACATAAGTCGCGGTAAGCCCAACACTCATCTAGGGACGACCGCCTTAAGAAGGCACCTGGCCTCCCATCACCGAGCCCAGTGGGAGACACACCATCAGAACCCACAAAGACACACTCCCGGTGCTCCACGTCCTGCCTCTTCTCCTTCTCCTCTCTCCTCCCATTTGTCCTCCACTCCACCTTCCACCGTGCCTTCGTCGCGTTCATCTGACAAAAGGCAGGCTTCCGTGGCCCAAATGTTCGAGCGAAAAAAGATGATGACGCCGGATAACCCTCTTGCCCAACGGCTGACCACTGGCTTGTCGGAACTGCTAGCCTGCCAACTACTGCCATAAAAACTGGTGGATTCGGAGGCCTTTAGAAAATTTGTGGCCATTGGCACACCGCAATGGAAGGTTCCCCGGAAGAATAAAAAATTTCTCCCAGAAGAGCATCCCGGAGCTATATGGCCACGTACAGTGGCAATTAAATATATCTCTGGCACACAGTGTCGGTGCCAAGATACATCTGACCACAGACACGTGGTCTAGCAAACATGGGCAGGGAAGGTACATAACTTTTACTGCCCACTGGGTGAACCTTCTGACGGCTGTCAAGCATGCAACCCGTCGCACCCAAGTGGATTTGGTGTTACCACCACAGATTGCATGCAGGCCTGTCTCTTCTTCTCCTCCTCCTACTCCATCCTCCGTCTCCTCCTCGGCTGACTCCTCCTTTTCCACTGCCACCGCCTCTTCCGCTGCGCCCCCCCAAGCTCCCCAGAACCTATTCGACGTGCCAGGTGAGAGGTTGCCATGCTGTGCTGCGGCTGTTGTGCCTGGAAGCCAAAAGCCACACCGGTCCTGCACTCCTTTCAGCTTTGCGGTCACAGACCGATCAGGGGCTAACCCCGCTCAATTTGACAGTTGGTGTGTGACAACGGTGCAAATTTGCTGAGCGCGCCGAAACAGGGAAAAATGAGACACGTGCCGTGCATGGCACACGTCCTGAACTTAGTCATGCAGCGATTTGTTGCCAAATACCCCGGGGTCCAGGACGTCTTGCGGCAGGCCAGGAAAATCTCTGGCCATTTTAGAAGATCTTACACGGCCATGGCTAGCATTGCTGATGTTCAGCAGCAACATCACCTGCCCATCAGACGTCTGATTTGTGACAGCCCGACGCGCTGGAACTCCACCTTGTATATGCTTGATAGGCTGCTCCAGCAGAAACGTGCAGTTAACGACTACCTGTACGAACTCTGCAGCAGGACAGGTTCTGGGAGCTTGTTTTTTTTCACCGTGCCAGTGCGCGACGCATGCAGACTTCAGCGGCCATTTGATGAGATCACCAAACTTGTCAGTCGCAGCCAGGGCGCCATCAGTGACATCGTACCTTACGCCTTCTTTTTGGAGCGTGCATTGCGTTGTGTCATTGATCAAGCCGTCGAGGAGCAGGAGCAGGAAGATGAGGAAGTTGCAATGCTGGATGAATTCCCAGGGGGGGCTACTCCAGAGACAAGTCAACAGGAGTCTGAAGAGGAGTCAGAGGAGGATAGTGCCGGGGCGGAATAGGAGCAAGAAGAGCATGCTTTAAACGTTTCTGGGATCCCTGGTGTTGTCCGTGGCTGGTGGGAGACATTATCCTGGACGATGAGCAGAAGCCAGGCCACTCCACTGCTTCCAGTTTAGTGAAAATGGGGGACTTTATGCTACAGTGTTTGAAGAGGGACCCCCGTATAAAAAGCATAAAGGGCAAGGACCAGTACTGGGTGGCAACATACTTAGACCCCCGGTACAAACACAAAATGGCGGACATGTTACCAGCATCACAGAGGGCTGTCAGAATGCAGCTCTTCCAGGCCTTGCTTCGAGAAATGCTGCATTCTGCTTTTGCGGGCGCTGGCAGAGGAATTTCCACTCACAGAGAAACAGTTGCGGGTACCAATCCAACAGTGCATGCAAGAAGAGGGCGGTTTGAAGATGTGTTGGTCACTTCAGATATGAGATCATTCTTGCAGCCAACCCATCGAGATCCTCCCTCCGGATCCAGCCTCAGGGAACGCCTAGACCGACAGGTGTCCGACTACATCGGGTTAACGGCCGATGTGTACGCTCTGAGAAGCGAGGAACCCCTGGACTACTGGGTGTGCAGGCTTGACCTGTGGCCAGAGCTGGTACAATTTGCCATGGAACTGTTGGCTTGCCCCTCGTCCAGTGTCCTGTCCGAAAGGACGTTCAGCGCAGCAGGGGGGATCGTGACCGATAAGCGCACTCGACTAGCTCACGACAGTGTGGACTACCTCACATTTCTAAAAATGAATGAGTCATGGATCTCGGAGGAATTCAACACCTGTGACGACCACGTTTAATTGAATTTCCTCATGCTAGCCCACAAATATCCGCCACCACATAGAACAAATATTGGTCCCTGTCTTAGGTAAATACAGCGGCAATAAAGGCCTTTTCTGTCAGTTGAATGCCTAATGTTTTGGGCCTCGGAGGAATTCAACACCTGTGATGACTACGTGTTTCAACTATTATCATTAGGGTTTTTTTCAAGAGGGGGGATTTCGTTACCCATGTTTTTAATCCAATTTTATATTTTTAGTTCTTTTAAACATATGTATTTGACCTGTATTTGAACTGGCCTTCAGTAAAATTGAAATCCAATTACCGTGTAATCTACCTCCAGCCACATACTTACTTGTTCTTTTATGTACGCTGAATGCATAATTTTTGGGACCTGTAGTACACTGGCCTGCTGGAAAATTGATATCCAATGACCGTGTAATCTACCTTTAGTCACTTACTTACTTGTTCTTTTATGTACGCTGAATTAATAATTGTGGCGGCCTTGGAGAAATTCAACACTAGTGATGATCACGTGTTATCGAATTTCAGCTATTATCATTAGTTTTTTTTTCAAGAGGGGGGATTTCATTAGCCACGTTTTTAATCCAATTTTACATTTTTAGTTCTTTTAACCCCTTAGTGACCAAGCCTGTTTGGGCCTTTATGACCAAGCGTTTTTCTTCCTTTTTTCATCATCGCGTTCCAAGAGCTATAACTTTTGTATTTTTTCGTCTATATAGCTTTATGAGGGCTTGTTTTTTACGGGACAAGTTGTAGTTTTTAATGGCGCCATTTTGGGGTACACATAACTTTCTGATTAACTTTTATTAACTCTTTCTGGGAGGGAGATGGGGAAAAATAGCAATACTGCCAATGCGTTTTTACATTATAAATTTTATGGCGTTCATTTTTCGGTACAAATAACATGATATCTTTATTCTCTGGGTCAGTACGATTACAGTGATACTAAATACTTATAATTTTGTTTACGTTTTACTACTTTTTTTGCAGTAAAACCCCTTTTATTACCAAAAAAATGATTTTGCATTGCCACTTCACAAGACCCATAACTTTTTTTATTTTTTTTATATGGAATTGTGTGAGGGCTTGATTTTTGAAAGACGACTTGTATTTTTCATTGGTATGATTTTGGAGTAAATGCCGCTTTTTGATCGCTTGTTATTACGTTTTTTTCGGTGGAAACTAAGAATAAATTCGAAATTCTGTCTTTTTTTTTTTACGGCGTTCACCATAGGGGATAATTTATGTAATATTTATGTAGTCCCGGTCGGTACGGACGCGGCAATACCAAACATATGGGGGATATTTTCTTTTTGCAATTTTTTTCATTGAAAAGCGTATTTTCAATGGGAAAAAAAGCATATTTTTTTATTTTATGGAATTTTTTTTATTTAATAAATGTGTATTTTTTTCAATTTTTTTTTACTACTTAATAGTCCCACAAGGGGACTATAATATACAGTATTTTGATTGCTTTTAAAATGTAATGCATTATCTCTATAATGCATTGCATTTCAATAGCAATGCTATTCAAACATTGACCAGCAGGCTGCGCCAGAGAGGCACAGCCTGCTGGAAGTAACGGAAGACAGGCTCGGGGCCCTGATCGGAAGGAAGGTAAGCTTCCCAACACATCAGCACCCCGCGATCGCATTTTCGGGGTGCTGATGGGAGACAGAGGGAGTCCGCTCCCTCTATCACCACTTTACATGCAGCAGGCGCCATTGCGCCCGGCATGTAAAGGGTTAAACAGCCCGGATCGGCACTCCTGCCAGTCCGGGCTGTTAGAGCAGGGACCCTGCTCTCATGTGAGAGCCAGGTCCGCGCTCCCCGCTGCACGGGGGAGCCGTGCAGCGCTTAGACTGGGCCGCCGTAAAAAACGCGGCAGCCCAGCCTAAGGCCCCTTAGTGACCGCCGTAAAAACACGTATGGGTGGTCACTAAGGGGTTAAACATATGTATTTGACCTGTATTTGTACTGGCCTGCAGTAAAATTGATATCCATTGACCGTGTAATATACTTCTGGCCACACAATCATTTGATCTTTTCTGTCTGGTGAATGCCTAATGTTTGGGGCCTGTAGTCCAGTGGCCTACAGTAACATTTTTATCCATTGACCGCATAATGTACCTTGAGCCACATAATCAGAATTTCTTTTATATCAGGTGAATGCCTAATTTTTAAGGCCCGTACTCCCGTGGCTTAAGATGACATTTTTCTAGGCTCCAACAGGGCACAATTCAGAGAATTTTCCTTTAAGGCCTCATGCACACGACCGTTGTTTTATTCCGTGTCCGTTGTTCCGTTTTTCGTGATTTTCTGCGGACCCATTGACTTTCAATGGGTCTGTTGAAAACTCGGCAAATGCACCGTTTATCATCCGCGTCCGTGATCTGTGGTTCCAGTCCGTCAAAAAAATATAACCTGTCTTATTTTTTTCACTGAAAACGGTTCGCGGACCCACTCAAGTCAATGGGATCGTGAAAAAACGCGGAGGCACACAAGATTGTCATCCGCGTCCGTGCGTCCGCGTCCGTTTTTTTCCTATCATTTGCATGGCAAACTTGACTTAGACTTTTTTTACTTTCCTTCATGTCTGGTGATCCTCCAAAAATAAAGGAAGACACACGGAAACAAAAACGGAAACAGATCACGGAACAACGGAACCCCATTTTGCGGAACGGAACACAACAACCGTTGTTCGCATGAGGCCTAAGACGCATAAAAATGTCCCCTGATTAAGATACATATTTTTTGTTGGAATTTTTGTCATTGATCCCCCTCTAGTATGTCACTGTCTATGTTGTGGGACTATTTGTGCACTTCTACTAAGTATTTGGTGGCTGCAAATATGAGCTGAAGGTTTTTCAGGTTCGCTTTCCATTAAAGTGAATAGAGCCTGCCACGAACTTGCGGTTCGCGTACATTTGATCGCGTTCGCGAACCCTCCCGGCTGATGTTCGTCCATCGCTACTGAGGACTTTTATTAGTTTGGTGTCATTCACATATGGGTCATATACTGGATTCACCTTCCTCCTCCTCTGACTGCTCTGATGTCTCCTTATCAATTGGTTTTGTTAACTACAGAAGAAAGTCAGGGGATTTAACCCTTACTCTGCCTTCCTGAATAGATTACTGTGACATTAACTATAAGTAAGCAGTCAAGACAGGAACCTATTATGTTGAATACCTGTCTCTATGCCAGGGAGCATCTAAATTCAGGAGAGCAGAACCTACACATATACTGTGTTACTACAATCAGGCATCCAACTAGAGAAAGAGCAAGCTCTATGTGCCACCTAATCAAATCGCTTGTGGATCGGATGGGAAGACAAAAATAAAAAATAAACACAAAAATGATAAACACATCCTACACCATACGATAAATACATAAACGGAAGCAGGGGCTGGCTGGCAAACTTTAGCCTGGGGGGGCAAGCACACAGCACTGGCCCATGTGTAGCGGCCTGTCCTTAACCTGTTTAACGCCACCTACCATATAAAGACAGTATAGGTAAATGGGCTTTAAACCGCTAAAATGCGGCAGCTGGTTGTGTTTTCAGATACTGGACATTATTAGGGTTTATAGCAACAGCATGGTCATTAGAGGGACAAGTTTTACCAACTCCTGAGCTGAAGAGACTCCGTTGACTATGCATACATATTTGTTTGGTCTTTTTGACAGAATCTGTGACAGTGGCCTGAACTCCGATGTGAATAGATGGTATTAGATCAAAGTATAGCATCAGATGTATGTTTAACACACAAATACAGAGCCAGAACCAAGATCACTACATACATACAGCACCAGAACCAAGCCTATACTTCAATTACAGTACCAGAACCACATTCACTGCATAAATACAGCACCGAAACAAAGTTCACTCCATAAATACAGCACCATATATACATCACCAGATTTTAAAAGTTCGGTACAGATACCATGTGAGTGGTCAGGTCAGCCCTCACCATATAAGATTGTACGGTGTGAAACTATAGCTCCCATTATGGCCTTAAAAGTAGTAAAGGGATGCTGGGAGTTGTTGTTTCACAAAACAGCATGCTACCACCCATCCTCAGCTGTAGATCATCCAGGTAACTACAGCACTCATCTAATTCATGTATAGCACCTCTTTTATGTGCCCCCTGTATGTATATTGCCCTTTATATGTGCCTCTTATGCAATGTACAGATCTATAGTATATACAGCAGTGTATTAATACAAACCAGATTCCAAAAAAGTTGGGACACTAAACAAATTGTGAATAAAAACTGAATGCAATGATGTGGAGATGGCAAATGTCAATATTTTATTTGTAATAGAACGTAGATGACAGATCAAACGTTTAATCCGAGTAAATTTGCCCCCTTCCTGACCAGGCCAAATTTTGCAAAACTGACATATCTCACTTTATGTGGTAATAACTTTGGAACGCCTTTATTTATCCAAGTCATTCAGAGATTGTTTTCTCGTGACACATTGTACTTCATGATAGTCATAAATTTGAGTCAAAATATTTCACCTTTATTTATGAAAAAATCCCAAATTTACCCAAAAATTTGAAAAACTCGCAATTTTCTAAATTTCAATTTCGCTGCTTTTAAAACAGAAAGTGATACCTCATAAAATATTTATTATTTAACATTCCCCATATGTCTACTTTATGTTGGCATCATTTTAGAAATGTCATTTTATTTTTTTAGGACGTTAGAAGGCTTAGAAGTTTTGAAGCAATTCTTCAAATTTTTAAGAAAATTGCCAAAACCCACTTTTTAAGGACCAGTTCAGGTATGAAGTCACTTTGTGGGGCCTACATAGTGGATACCCCCATAAATGACCCCATTGTAGAAACTACACCCCTCAAGGTATTCAAAACAGATTTTACAAACTTTGTTAACCCTTTAGGCGTTCCACAAGAATTAAAGGAAAATGGAGATCAAATTTTTAAATTTCACTTTTTTGGCAGATTTTCCATTTTAATCAATTTTTTTCTTTAACACATCGATGGTTAACAGCCAAGCAAAACTCAATATTTATTACCCAGATTCTGCGGTTTACAGAAACACCCCACATGTGGTCATAAACTGCTGTATGGGCACACGGCAGGGCGCAGAAGAAAAGGAACTCCACATGGTTTTTAGATGCCATGTCCCATTTGAAGCCCCCTGATGCACCCTTACAGTAGAAACTCCCAAGAAGTGACCCCATTTTGGAAACTAGGGGATAAGGTTCCAGTTTTATTAGTACTATTTTTGGGTACATATGATTTTTTGATCATTCATTATAACACTTTATGGGGCAAGGTGACCAATAAATTGGTTGTTTTAGCACAGTTTCTATTTATTTATTTTTACAGCGTTCACCTGAGGGGTTCAGTCAAGTGACATTTTAATAGAGCAGATTGTTACGGACGTGGCGATACCTAATATGTATACTTTTTCTCATTTATTAAAGTTTTACACAATAATAGCATTTTTGAAACAAAAAAATTATGTTTTAATGTGTCCATGTTCTGAGAGCTATAGTTTTTTTATTTTTTGAGAGATTTTCTTATGTAGGGGCTCATTTTTTGCGGGATGAGGTGGTTTTATTGGTACTATTTTGTGGGACATACGCGTTTTTGATCACTTGGTGTTGCACCTTTTGTGATGCAAGGTGACAAAAATTGCTTGTTTTGACACAGTTTTTTATTTTTTTACGGTGTTCACCCGAGGGGTTAGGTCATGTGATATTTTTATAGAGCTGGTTTTTACGGACGCGGCAATACCAAATATGTCTATTTTATTTTATTTTTTCTATTTTAAAACTTTTTTTTTTATTCCTTACTTGGGAACTTTTTTTTTTTTACATGTGAAACTTAATTTTATTTTATTTTTTCAACCCTTTATTTTTTTTTTTTTATTTTACACTTTTCGTCCCCCATAAGGTCATACAAGACCTCTGGGGGACATTTGCTTCACTTTTTCTTTTTTTTTTTCACTGTTGATTTCTCCTGTAACTGGGGCTGACATAGTAGCCCCAGTTACAGGACAAATACACCCCTAGAGAGGCTGTACAGCAGCAATCCTGCGCTGTACAGCCTCACAGCAGGGCTGATCGAGGTCTCTGAGAGACCTCACACAGCTCCTGCACTCTCCGGTCACGGCGGTCACATGACCGCCGGGCTGGAACAGGAAGCGCATAGCGCTTCCTGCTCTGCACACACAGCGCTCGGTGAGCGCTGTGTCTGCAGCGATCGTGAAGGCAGGGACACCTGGGCACTGTCCCTGCCTCCTCTCTGGGTTGCCCTGCTGTCACTGACAGCGGGCAACCCGATCAGCAGCTGCACGATTAGCGTGCAGCTGCTATTTCTGAAAGGACGTTCTAAAACGTGCTTTCAGAAATAGACGTCCACCCATAGGACGTTTATATCCTATGGGCGGACGTGAGGCGGTTAAAGGAAAAATACGTTGATTCAAAATTTCACGGTGTCAACAAATCCCCAAAAAGTTGGTACAAGTAGCAATAAGAGGCTGTAAAAAGTAAATTTGAGCATAACGAAGAGCTGGAAGACCAATTAACACTAATTAGGTCAATTGGCAACATGATTGGGTATAAAAAGAGCTTCTCAGAGTGGCAGTGTCTCTCAGAAGCCAAGATGGGTAGAGGATCACCAATTCCCACAATGTTGCGCAGAAAGATAGTGGAGCAATATCAGAAAGGTGTTACCCAGCGAAAAATTGCAAAGACTTTGCATCTATCATCATCAACTGTGCATAACATCATCCGAAAATTCAGAGAATCTGGAACAATCTCTGTGCGTAAGGGTCAAGGCCGTAAAACCATACTGGATGCCCGTGATCTCCGGGCCCTTAAACGACACTGCACCACAAACAGGAATGCTACTGTAAAGGAAATCACAGAATGGGCTCAGGAATACTTCCAGAAACCATTGTCAGTGAACACAATCCACCGTGCCATCCGCCGTTGCCAGCTGAAACTCTACAGTGCAAAGAAGAAGCCATTTCTAAGCAAGATCCACAAGCTCAGGCGTTTTCACTGGGCCAGGGATCATTTAAAATGGAGTGTGGCAAAATGGAAGACTGTTCTGTGGTCAGACGAGTCACGATTCGAAGTTCTTTTTGGAAATCTGGGACGCCTTGTCATCCGGACCAAAGAGGACAAGGACAACCCAAGTTGTTATCAACGCTCAGTTCAGAAGCCTGCATCTCTGATGGTATGGGGTTTCATGAGTGCGTGTGGCATGGGCAGCTTGTATGTCTGGAAAGGCACCATCAATGCAGAAAAATATATTCAGGTTCTAGAACAACATATGCTCCCATCCAGACGTCATCTCTTTCAGGGAAGACCCTGCATTTTTTAACAAGATAATGCCAGTCCACATTCTGCATCAATCACAACATCATGGCTGCGTAGGAGAAGGATCCGGGTACTGAAATGGCCAGTCTGCAGTCCAGATCTTTCACCTATAGAGAACATTTGGCGCATCATAAAGAGGAAGGTGCAACAAAGAAGGCCCAAGATGATTGAACAGTTAGTGGCCTGTATTAGACAAGAATGGGAGAGCATTCCTATTTCTAAACTTGAGAAACTGGTCTCCTCGGTCCCCAGACGTCTGTTGAGTGTTGTAAGAAGAAGGGGAGATGCCACACAGTGGTGAAAATGGCCTTGTCCCAACTTTTTGGTGATTTGTTGACACCATGAAATTCTGATTCAACATATTTTTCCCTTAAAATGGTACATTTTCTCAGTTTAAACTTGTGTACCGTGATTTATGTTCTATTCTGAATAAAATATTAGAAGTTGGCACCTCCACATCATTGCATTCAGTTTTTATTCATGATTTGTATAGTGTCCCAACTTTTTTGGAATCCGGTTTGTATGTACTAGGTATAAATTATACCTTGTATTTCAAATATTAGTACACTGCTTAGTATTAGAGTTAGCAATAGTATTAGAGTTAGGGGCCAGTATTACAGTTAGGCATAGTATTAGAGTTAGGGGCCAGTATTACAGTTAGGCGTAGTATTAGCATTAGGGCCAGTATTAGAGTTAGGCATGGTATTAGAGTTAGGGGCAGTATTACAGTAAGGGGACAGTATTGGGCTTAGGGTCAGTATTAGGGTTAGTATTAGGGATAGGGGTCAGTATTAAGGTTAGGGGCCAGTATTAGAGTTAGGCATAGTACTAGAGTTAGGCACCAGTAATAGAGTAAGGGGCCAGTATTGGGGTTAGGGTCAGTATTAGTGAAGCGTGAACTAAGTCTAATAGTGATGCACAATTTAGTTCCACTAAAGAGTGGCCGGCCTCTGCATAATTTAGGCGCTGGCCAAATCAGCAGAATCACCAGCCATTGATTGGCTGCAGTGATTATGTCTTTAAATCAAAGACCAGGGTAGGATCGGAGCAGCAGAGCTGGAATCAGCAGGGGATGAAATGGGCACATTGGATGGCACATGTTGTCAATATTATCTCTGATTTTACACTTGTACATATCTAGCAATTTCAGGGGTCACCTAAAGTATGTAGGGTGTCTTCAGTGAAAACATGACAAGAATTACACATTTGGGACTTATCACTGAAAAATCATTGAGGTTTATAAGAATTTGTCGCTTTGGCCTCCACTGTAGTGGCCTCATCTTGGTCTACATAGTGTCAAGATGAAGAACTAGCATAGTATGGTTGGTATCATAGATCAGTTCTATGGAGGAAATTTTCTGTAAAGCTGCTGTATTTTAGGTTTTTCATTCAGTGTTTTGCTACATTTCCTTTTTTTGGCCATGTGATGAGATATTAACTTGATCATTTTTCTATGCTTTCTTGTACACGTCCCCATTATAGCTTCCTGTGCTGCTATGCCCCGTCCTACAGATGGCTATGCAAAGTGTTCTTAATATAAACTGTTTTCTTTCTGAACATCTATAATGTATTTTTATGTTTCATTTTTTACTTTTCATCAGGTTTTTTTTCACTTTTAATTTACCCTTCTGTTCACCTTTATCAAAACTGATGATCCGATACTGACCAGACATCTAACAAAGTACATTGTGCATCATTTAAAGGATTTATTTATTTTGTACAAGATCATCATTGCTAAAAGTGCTCTAATAAAAATAACTAAATAATAAATAAAAAAAACTGCTAACAATACAAATGTGCTAGGAGCTGATGTATGCCTTACCTGTGTTGTAACAGGGTTCTTCTGTTACCCCTGTTCATAGGTGGTGTCTGCTATTGCAGTTCAGCTCCAAAGAAATGAATCGGACAAGAAAAAGGGATGTAAAGCAATTTTTTCTGTAATTAGATTCTATTGAACTCTTTAATAAACTGGGAAGAGACCGGACATATTCTTAGGGTTGACTGGCCTCATACATTTACTAAGCAATTGTCCCAAAGAGCCATATAAAAAAACCTCATATCTATCTATGTTTCTATTTATCTGTCTATCGATCTGCAGCACTCCCAAAAATTATTCAATAGTAATGTCCTTTATTCACCAAGGCGACATTTCTCTTACTGGAATCTATCTTCTCAAGCAATACAAAGGTGCAAATGTGTCTATTTATCTCTCTTAGTATCAATATACTGTATCTATTATATTATATACATATATATATATATATATATATATAGTGGAAGTTTGCTGTGGTAGACAGGCTAGCGGACCTAGTATAGGGGCAATCACAAAGTCTTTAACTTAAACAGTTCATTGTTTTATTCACACATAAGGGAAAAAAAAGTGACATTTTGCAGTCTGGGTGTTTGTTCACACCATGAAAAGTCCACAGAACAAAAACCTTCACCTGGTTTGGAGTTTCTCCACCTGTGGTCCACAGCAGGCTTTAGGGGCCTGTTTCTCAGCATGCGGCTCCCAGCCCTTTAGCACAGCACAAGTTTTCAGATCCCAAAACACACAGAGACTGACAGCGCTCCACTGTCAGAGAGGAGTAATCTACACCCAGCTGAGGCTGCTGGCTGGGTTTGATATAGGCCAGTAAAGTCCAAGCCGTGAGCGTGGGGAGCAGTGACCCACCCAGCACTTTGACTACTCCCAGTAAAAGCCGGCGCGGATCAGCTTACAGCCATACTAAAATAGCAATGTGTCAACCAGCACTAGCTGCTGCTGACACTTGAAAATACCGGCTCTTACTTCACCGAGGCCAGAAACCTCGGTGACACATACCTTCCATCAACGACGGACCCTTGCGTCTTCCTAACATATATATATATATATATATATATATATATATATATGTACTTGTGGGGTCCCTGCCTTATATCTGGATGTATATGTTAAGATTGGTGCTCTTTATTAATTGTTTTTCCTTTTATTTCAGGATATCTAGAAGGAAATCATTGTCTTGAGTATGAGGACATCGCCCGACATGAAACCTCCATGTGATATGTTCACGTACCCATGTAAGGGGCATTTTTTAACCCCCTCCTTTTTTCTTCTTTTTCTTCTTCTCTATATTTAAAATGTGCAATTACTCAGAAGATAGGGGGATTTGATAATGATATTTAGTTTTTCCATTGTATGGAATGGCAATAATATGTAATTTTATTGGGGAGTGGTGCAGTGGCTGTTGGATGAGGGAGCGGGGAAGAGGTGACGGTGAAGCGCCTCTTTCCTCTGTTCCACATGGGGGCACGCATCCTAGTACCCTGGGCTGTGCGCATCGGTGTGGAGCATTTGCGACCCTGCACCATCCCCTATTTTATCTTATACGACATCGGGGATGTAGTGGCTGGGGACGGGGACAATGACTTGCCCCTGGTCCCTTATCACGATGGGACTTATTTGCACCTGAGTTGCCGCTTGGTGCGGGTCCCGTTATAGACGTCCTCCGGTCTCATATTACTACCGTTATTCTCTTTGCCACATACGATAATGGTTACCATGGTCACTTGATGACAACAACATCAGATCCCGTTCCGCTGCGCGGGACGTGAGGAAATCTCGCGTTCCGAGGATGTATGCCGGCGCCTGCGCAGTATGCAACATGGGACGTTGAAGCTACGCTACACATGCGAGGATTCATGACGTGGGTTTGTCCTCTTTTTAATTGTATATAATTAGCACAGATGCACTTTATATAAGAATTATTGGAAATTATGGATGTAACACGGAATCATGGATATAGATTTTTTTTTTATTATAATCACGGTCACTATTTAACAATGTTGTATCTTGCGGAAGTAATGGTTTTAATCATGTTTTTCACAGTATATTTATGTTTATTTATTGATGATCAATTATGTAATACTGATGAGATCTACCTGTTTAAATACGTTGAGAGCACTGTATTCACTAGCTTGACAAAGGCTCCATTGAGAGAGCTGAAATGCTGCATTGCTGTTGGGTGTAATAAAATCCCCAGACCGGAGTGCTGCCCTCATTTCATCGTTCTCATATATATATATACAGTGGTCCCTCAAGTTACAATATTAATTGGTTCCAGGACGACTATTGTAGACCATTTTGAGTAATTGGTTCCAAAGCCCCAAAATGTCATCCAAGATTAGAGAAAATGCAGATTTAAGAAAAATAAGCAGATAACTAAGACAGATAAAACAAGTCTTTACATATAACAGTGTAAAGGGGTTGAGCGAACCCGAACTGTAAAGTTCGGGTTCGTATCGAACTTTAGGATTTTGGGACCCCGGACCCGAACCCGAACATTTCAGTGAAAGTTCGGGTTCGGGTTCGGTGTTCGCCGCTTTCTTGGCGCTTTTTGAAAGGCTGCACAGCAGCCAATCAACAAGCGTCACACTACTTGCCCCAAGAGGCCATCACAGCCATGCCTACTAATGACTTGGCTGTGATTGGCCAGAGCAGCATGTGACCCAGGCTCTATATAAGCTGGAGTCTCGTAGCGCTGTACGTCACTCTGCTCTGATCAGTGTAGGGAGAGGATGCTGCTGGACTTGTGATTTCAGGGAGAGAATAGGAGAGAATCTAACTCAGCGATCTACCTAGAAATAGTTGTGTGGGTGCAGGACACAATCGTTTTACCCTGCTCTGAGCTCATTGACCAAAAAATACTAACTTTTAGAATTCTGTTAGTTAGGTGGCGGCGGCGGCCGTTTTATGCAAGCTCAGTGCACCAGCACTGCATCTGAGCTTTTGGGACATTGCAAATCACCATTTTTTTGGGGCAAACTACAACATCTGTATTAGTCAGTGTGCAATTTAAGGTAGAAATACACCCATCAATTTTTCTGGGGTTTGAAAACACACTTTCTTTTTTTCAAAAAACTGTATTTTCTAGATCTGCAAGTGTTAAATTCAAGTTTAATATATACAGTTTTCATATTCTGTTAGCAAAAAAAGACTTTTTTGGCAATCTACAACATCTGTATTAGTCAGTGTGTAATTTAAGGTAGAAATACACTAATCATTTTCTGGGGTTTGAAAAACACACTTTTTTTGACAAAAAACACTATTTTCAGGCCTTGCAGCATCAGCACGTGTGAAATTACAGGCTTATATACTGCTGTCAAATTCAGTTTTTAAACAAACACTAATTTGGGCACAAAAAATTTAGTTGGCAGCCTTTGATGCAGATGTCATTGTGAGATACACCCTTAATACATTTGGGTTACATTCTGAGATTTTAAATACCGCCATTTGGTGCACCAATATTGAATTCAGGCCTACACTGGTTCAGGCCCTGTGAGATACACCCTCTACATACAGGGGTTTGAATTAGGCATTTTAAATACAGCCATTTGAAATACAGCCTTTTTGTGCAAAGATATATTTACTGCAGGCCTACACTGGTTCAGGGCGTGTGTGATCCCCCCGTCAAATAAGGGACGTGGCCCAGGTCGTGGTGCTGCTGGTGGAGCTCCTGTTGCAGGGAGAGGACGTGGTCGATCTGTGCCAGCTACACGCACAAGTGAAAACCCTTCCTCAGGTGCGAGTAGGCGACAAAACCTGCAGCGGTATTTGGTCGGGCCTAATACTGCTCTATGAATGGTGAGGCCTGAACAAGTACAGGCGATTGTAGATTGGGTTGCTGACAGTGGATCCAGTTCCTTCACATTGTCTCCCACCCAGTCTCCTGCTGAAAGACCACAGTTGGCACCTGCAGCCGATGTCCATCAGTCTTTCACCTCACCCCCTTGCAAATCAGCCAAGCAGTCTGAGCCCCAAGTCATGCAGCAGTCTCTTCTGCTTTTTGATGACTCTGTTAGCAGGGTTTCCCAGGGCCATCCACCTAGCCCTGCCCCAGAAGTGGAAGAGATTGAGTGCACCGATGCCCAACCACTTATTTTTTAAGATGAGTACATGGGAGTGTAGTGTACGGGGACTGTAATGCCCGTCACTACCAAAGGTCACTTGGTGTGCTGTCGTCCCTCCTTAATTATGGGGAAGTTGGTATATGTCAGTTTTATAAAATGTCATGTAATGTAATGCATGTATTTCCTTTTTACTGTGAAACTTGCATGTACAGGCCTGCTAGGGGTGTCATTCCAGCTCTTAGTCATTAGAGGGAGCCAGGGAGCCCTAGTTTATATAAGGCCCAGTCAAGGAAGGGAAAGTCAGTCTAGTCTACGTGCCTGTCTACAGCTGCAGCCTGTAGTCTGAAGCTGGAGCTTAGACTATGTCAGAGACAAGTCCAGGCCTGAAGCCTGCGGACCAGGAGAGGGTAGTGCAGTCCCTGTAACCGGGTTCCAGATCTCAAGAGAAGGTTCCCCTCCTGAATATGTCTATATGCAGAAGCAGGAAGACCACAGTGCAGAAGTTTCCAGAAGCTGAGAGAGACAGAGGCAAAGTGCAGAGAAGCAAGAGGTACTCAAACTAACAGAGGAGGTACTTTATAAAGCTACAGCCAAGGATATAAAGCCAGAATTGGGTTAATGGGCCTTGGAGAAGATTTGCTATATTCCAGGATCAGACAGAAATAGAGTGCAAGCTCCTGTACTGCAAGTCCTGTGTTTAACACTCTGTAATAACCTTGCTAAATCTGTATTGCCTGCATCGACCGTATTGCCAAATCAACTGTATGCAAAGGAACTGTGTTTCCGTGAATGTCTCTGTATGAAACCTACTAAAGTTGGAGTTCTGTTTAAGATCACGTGGTCCCTCAATTATTCCTGCTATCCGCAAACGGCGTGCCACCGTTTACTTGGCACTGGCGTCACGAACAATTTCTACCATCACCTGCCTATGCAGAGAGTCAGCCGTACCAGGTTAGTGTCCATTGCACTACATCACCCAGAAACACCTATTACACACAACTTGAGTACGCTGCACCTCTCTTTTGGCGTCACGAACAGGATTCGCACGCTTTCTAGTGCAAGAAGCGTGAACTTTGTGCCTTATACAGTTGCCCTGTGACCAAAGTGACAATTTGCCTGTTTTATTGAAGTGGACTTTGTGGACTGAAAATCATACCCAAAGTGTACCAAAAACACCTAAAAAGCGCTGTGCAGTGTTGCGCTACCCAGAGGAAGAAAATCGCCACATTGGAGTGTGGTTTTATGGACTTTTCATCATCCTGCTTGCTGTCAGTGAATAGACAGCGTTTCTACTCAAAGATGGCCGCTGAGGCTGCTGAAATAGCTGCTGCGTCATCTTCATCCCGAAAAGGCGGGAAAAATTGGCGCCTTTCTGAGGAAATAGCGGGAAGAAGTTCAAGGTCAGGCGCCACTGCTTATCTGGACATTTGCATGTCTGCCAGCCTGGACACCGCCTTCCATATACTGGAATACCTGGGGGGCGGCCTCCCAGTGCAATGGGAGGAGCTGGCTGATTTAATGGACGTGACCCTATCACTCTCCAGAGAAGGATCGAGCATGTTGGAAAGTGAGCAGAGCGTTGCTGCAGCGTCCGCGCCTGACATACCAGAGATGACTGATATTGGTGTAGAGCCAGAGGAGGCTCCACCGGCCTACTCTCCGGGACCAGAGAAACCCGCCTGCCGCCCATGGGAGAAAGAACCAGAGCCCTGCTATGGCTCTTGGAGAGACTTCTTTCAGCCCTCTTTCAAATGGTCCTCACTAATGGCGGAGATCCGGGAGGCCGCTATAAAGCGGAATACCAAGACCAAAATCGTTTATGAAGAATTGACTAAAACAATCCATGAAAAGCACACTAACACCCAACCCCGCCTGGAAAGGAGAAAGGGAGTGGTGGTGTCCTTCGACAAAATCCGTGGCTACGGGTTTATCCAAGACTATCTGACTGGCAGAGACCTATATGTGAATAGAAGGTCTGTCAAAAGAGACTACCTCCCTTCTTATCAGCACAGCCTCCGTGAGGGAGAGGAAGTGGAGTACACCCCTGCCGAGAGCCTGCGAGGCCCTTATGCAACTGCCGTGACCCGTCCCAAGCGAGGACCTGAGGACTGGGAGGCAGAAGAAGGAGAAGACTACTCTGGCTGCGAGCGGGAACCTGAACGCTCTCCAGAGCCGGCCCATCACGCCTTTCAGGAGCGGAGCTCCTTCATTGGGCCAAACGTCTTCTGGCAGCCAACCGTGTTGGAGAAATGGGTGAGCCCCTACCCTTCCCCCGAGCTGCCTCGTCGGGAGAAGACCATACAGGAACTGGAGAATTTAAAAGGACTTCAAAATACCTTTAAGAATATCCGGACGGGTCGGAGACCAGACGCATCGCCAGAACCTGCAGAGGCCGAGTCCGCGCCATCGGTGACTGTACCTGCGCCGGCGGCGCCAGCAGATGACAGCGACTCCGACACAGAGAGCATCGGTGAGCAGATAGTCCGGCTGGAGGAGAAGTTGCGGGAGCTGCGCAAGATCGCGACCGCCAGGATCCAGACGCCGCCAAAGAAGGACGAGGTAAGGGTGCCTGTCACCACCCGTAGACCACCTTCTGCTGCCACCGCTCCGTCAGTGCCCCAAAGGAGACCCCCGGTTGTTGTGAATAGCTGCGCGGAGCCTACCGGACCGCTTGAGGCGGCGGTAACCACACCATTCCACCCCACAATCTTTATGCCGGGACCGGTACGGTCCACCCAAGGGTTTACCCCTAGGCCCATGGGGCCAATACCTATTAGGGGCCCCTTCACCTTGCAACTGCCCCCCAATACAGTTATGTGGGCCCATCCTCCTGTAGAGGACTACTACAGGCCGTACTTGCCAGCGGAGCCAAGTGGTTATGATATGCCACTGTGAATCAGCCTGCTAGGCCTTTGATTTATTTCACCGCAGAAATATGGTGTTAACCCTTCCAGGACAGGTGTCCTATGTTTCCTGGTCCTTTGTTGCGGCTGCCAGTTCATCCACGGCTCAGTGGTAGGTGTTGACCACTGAAATCACAAAGTCAGCAAGGCCAAGTTTGTTTCCAGGACCTCCTGCCTGCTTTTGCTACCCCACGCCAAGTTGTGCCTGTTCCTTTGTTGCACCTTTTACCCTTCACCCCCTTTTCAGGTTGATCTGGGGTTTTACAGCACTTGTCTTTGCTGTCCTTTTATTGTGCAACTTGATACTAAGGAACCGTGCCCGGAGACAGACTCAAAAGAACCTGAGCCTCTGAGATTTTTGCTCTTTTAAAGGAAATGTGCCCAGAGATGGACTCCACCGCATGAGAGCCTCTGTGATTTAATATGAAAATAACCTGGGTACGGACTCATGTTTGTTCTTTGAGCCTCCAAGAACTTTTATACTGTTTTATCCATTTTACTGTTTTATCATGGACTTATTCATTGTCATGGACTATCCTGGTTCTAATGTTACGCTGTGCCAGGTCAGCGCCCCCGTTCCATTCACTATCCTGAGAGAAGAGAACGACGCCCCTTGTCACTACCCTTCACCTTTGCCAATTGGACCTGATCTAAATGTAAATGCAGATGAATTACATGTATGCATGCCTGCATGTCTCTTTTTCTATTTCAGGTAGAGATTCCAGTTGGGCGACCCATGATGGAGTACGAGGTCGTACTCAGCTTAAAGCAGTGGGGTATGTAGTGTACGGGGACTGTAATGCCCGTCACTACCAAAGGTCACTTGGTGTGCTGTCGTCCCTCCTTAATTATGGGGAAGTTGGTATATGTCAGTTTTATAAAATGTCATGTAATGTAATGCATGTATTTCCCTGTTACTGTGAAACTTGCATGTACAGGCCTGCTAGGGGTGTCATTCCAGCTCTTAGTCATTAGAGGGAGCTAGGGAGCCCTAGTTTATATAAGGCCCAGTCAAGGAAGGGAAAGTTAGTCTAGTCTACGTGCCTGTCTACAGCTGTAGCCTGTAGTCTGAAGCTGGAGCTTAGACTATGTCAGAGACAAGTCCAGGCCTGAAGCCTGCGGACCAGGAGAGGGTAGTGCAGTCCCTGTAACCGGGTTCCAGATCTCAAGAGAAGGTTCCCCTCCTGAATATGTCTATATGCAGAAGCAGGAAGACCACAGTGCAGAAGTTTCCAGAAGCTGAGAGAGACAGAGGCAAAGTGCAGAGAAGCAAGAGGTACTCAGAATAACAGAGGAGGTACTTTATAAAGCTACAGCCAAGGATATAAAGCCAGAACTGGGTTAATGGGCCTTGGAGAAGATTTGCTATATTCCAGGATCAGACAGAAATAGAGTGCAAGCTCCTGTACTGCAAGTCCTGTGTTTAACACTCTGTAATAACCTTGCTAAATCTGTATTGCCTGCATCGACCGTATTGCCAAATCAACTGTATGCAAAGGAACTGTGTTTCCGTGAATGTCTCTGTATGAAACCTACTAAAGTTGGAGTTCTGTTTAAGATCACGTGGTCCCTCAATTATTCCTGCTATCCGCAAACGGCGTGCCACCGTTTACTTGGCACTGGCGTCACGAACAATTTCTACCATCACCTGCCTATGCAGAGAGTCAGCCGTACCAGGTTAGTGTCCATTGCACTACATCACCCAGAAACACCTATTACACACAACTTGAGTACGCTGCAGGAGGACCATCGCAGCACGTCTCGGATGATGACGAAACACAGGTGCCAACTGCTGGGGCGTTCGAAAGTGTGCAGACCGACAAGGAAGTCAGGGGTGAAGACTGGGTGGAAGATGATGTGGAGGATGATGAGGTCCTCGACCCCACATGGAATCAAGGTCATGCGAGTGACCGATGTAGTTTGGAGAAAGAGGCGGTGGTCGAACAGAGCCACCAGCACAGCAGAAGAGCGAGCAGGGTGCAAAAGCGGAGCGCCGTCCTGTAGACAGTATGCCTCCTACTGCCCACCGCAGCAAGGGACCGAGCACACCAAAGCCAGCTGCAAGGAGTTCCCTGACGTGGCAGTACTTCAGACAATGTGCTGACGACAAGACACGAGTGGTTTGCACGCTGTGCAATCAGAGCCTGGAGCGAGGCATAAATGTTCTTAACCTGAGCACAACCTGCATGACCAGGCCTTTAAGTGCTAAGCACGAGCTGCAGTGGAGTAGACACCTTAAAAACCAAGAAAGGTCTCTGGCTCCTCCTGCTTCCTGTTCTGCTGCAGTCGCGGCCTCTTCATCCACCTCTGGAGTGACAGTGCCACCTGGCACCCCGCAAACAGAGGATCTGCCAGCAACACCAACACCTGGGTCACCAAGCATCTCCACAATGTCCCACGGAAGTGTTCAGCTCTCCATATCCCAAACGCTGGAGAGGAAGAGGAAGTACCCCCCTACCCACCCGCGATCCCTAGCCCTGAATGCCAGCATTTCTAAATTACTTGCCTTTGAATTGCTGTCATTCCGTCTGGTAGAGACGGATAGTTTTAAAGGACTTATGGCGGTGGCTGTCCCACAGTACGTCGTGCCCAGCCGCCACTACTTTTCAAGGCGAGCCATCCCTTCCCTTCACAACCAAGTAGGGGACAAAATCAGGTGTGCACTGCGCAACGCTATCTGTGGCAAGGTGCACCTGACTACGGATACGTGGACCAGTAAGCACGGTCAGGGCCGTTATATCTCTATAACAGCACACTGGGTAAATGCAGTGGCGGCTGGGCCTGAGGCGGATAGCAGTTTGGCGCATGTCCTTCCACCACCGAGGATTGCAGGACGCTTCAGTTTGCCTCCTGTTGCTTCCTACTCTGCTTCCTCATCCTCTACCAGCTCCTCATCCGGTCAGCGTAACACCTTCACCACCAACTTCAGCACAGCCAGGGGTAAACGACAGCAGTTTTAAAACTTATCTGTTTGGGGGACAAACCCCACACCGCGCAGGAGCTGTGGACGGGCCTTGAACAACAGACCGATGAGTGGTTTGTGATAGTCAGCCTCAAGCCCGGCCTGGTGGTGTGCGATAATGGGCGAAATCTCGTAGCAGTTCTGGTACTAGCTGGTTTGATGCACATCCCTTGCCTGGCGCATGCGCTGAATTTGGTGGTGCAGAGATTCCTTAAAAATTACCCCGACATGTCAGAGCTGCTGCATAAAGTGCAGGCCGTCTGTGCACGCTTTCGGCGTTCTCATCCTGCTGCTGCTCGCCTGTCAGCGCTGCAGCGTAACTTCGGCCTTCCCGCTCACCATCTCATATACGACGTGCCCACAAGGTGGAACTCCACCTTGCACATGCTGGCCAGACTGTGCGAGCAGCAGAAGGCGATAGTGGAGTTTCAGCTGCAGCACGCACGGGTCAGTCGCACTGCGGAACAGCACCACTTCACCACCAATGACTGGGCCTCCATGCGAGACCTGTGTTCCTTGTTGCGCTGTTTCGAGTACTCCACCAACATGGCCAGTGCCGATAACGCCGTTCTCAGCGTTACTATCCCACTTTTATGCCTCCTTGAAAAAACGCTTCTGGCGATGATGGAAGAGGATGTGGCACAGGAGGAGGAGGAGAAATAGGGATCATTTCGTAGGGTTTCCGGCCAGTCATTCCCAATTGGCTCCGAGGGTGGGTTCCTGCACCCACAAACCCAAGGTACACAATTGTCCAGCCAGGGCACAGTTCTGGAGGATGAGGAGGTGGAGGATGAGGAGGAGGAGGAACCATGTTCACAGCAGGGTGGCACCCAGACCAGCTCATGGCCATCACTGGTGCGTGGATGGGGGGCTACAGAGGGCACAGACGATACATCTCCCACAGAGGACAGCTTTTCATTGCCTCTGGGCAGCCTGGCACACATGAGCGATTACATGCTGCAGTGTCTCCGCAACGACCACCAAGTTGCCCACATTCTAACTTGTGCTGATTACTGGGTGGCCACGCTGCTGGATCCCCGTTACAAGGACAACGTACCGTCCTTAATTCCATCGTTAGATGCGCGAGTACAAGCGCACACTGGTAGACGCGCTGCTGGTGGCATTCCCACCTAACAGTGGGGGCACAGTAGAAGCACAAGGCGAAGGCAGAGGAAGAGGAAGAGGTCGCCAACGCAGCTGGGGCACCGACCAGCACCTCAGAAGGCAGGGTTAGCATGGCCGAAATGTGGAAAAGCTTTGTCAGCACGCCACAACAACCAGCACCACCAGCTGATATGGAACGTCTTAGCAGGAGGCAGCATTTCACCAACATGGTGGAGCAGTATGTGTGCACACGCCTACACGTACTGAATGACGGGTCTGCCCCCTTCAACTTCTGGGTCTCCAAATTGGGCACATGGCCTGAGCTTGCCCTTTACGCCGTGGAGGTGCTGGCCTGCCCTGCAGCCAGTGTATTATCTGAACGTGTGTTTAGCACGGCAGGGGGCGTCATCACAGACAAGAGCAGCCGCCTGTCCACAGCCAACGTGGACAAGCTCACGTTCATTAAAATTAACCAGGCATGGATCCCTCAGGACTTGCCTGTACCTTGTGCAGAATAGACATTTATACCACCATCAAACATACATTCTTGTACTCAAGTCAAGTGCAATGATTCTTTGTTTTATTTTATTTTTCATTTGTCCCAATATTTTGGGGGCTACCTACCCCAATAAAAAAAAATAAAAAAACATTGTTGGCTATCTGTTCCTCCTCCATTGCTGCCTCCACCTACAACACCACATTCACCGCCTCCTCAACCTCCGACTCCATATCCACCTCCTTCTCTGAGTTGCAGGTTAATAATTTGTAATTTTTAGTTATTTAATTTAATTTTAAATTATTTCCCTATCCACATTTGTTTGCAGAGCAGTTGCCATGCTCTTAAGCACATTTTACTGCCTTTTACATCCCTCTAGCCTTTTCAAGGACTATTTTAGAGCCCTAAATTGAAAAAAATCTTATTTTCAATTGTCGGGTGATATTTTACCATTTTGGGCGTATACAAACCCCTGCTGTGCCTGGGTGACAGGGGCCTAAATCTCTCAAAATCCTCTGTTCTATTGCTGGGTGACATGAACCCCCTTTTGCCGTGAATGAACCCCTGCTGTGCCTGGGTAACATGGGCCTCGTTCTCTCAAAATCCTCTGTTCTATTGCTGGGTGACATGAACCCCCTTTTGCCGTGAATGAACCCCTGCTCTGCATTGGTGACAGGGAACTAAATTTTGTGAAAACATCTGTTACTGATCGGATGATGCGCGACTACAAGCGCACGCTGATGATGGCATTCCCACCTGACAGCGGGGGCACAGTGGAAGCACAAGGCGAAGGCAGAGGAGGAGGAAGAGGTCGCCAACGCAGCTGGGGCACCGCCAGCACCTGAGAAGGCAGGGTTTGCATGGCCAAAATGTGGAAAAGCTTTGTCAGCCTTGGAGGTGCTGACCTGCCCTGCAGCCAGTGTATAGTGTGAACGTGTGTTTAGTACGGCAGAGAGCATTATCACAGGCCACAGCCAATGTGGAAAAGCTTATGTTTATTAAAATGAACCAGGCATGGATCCCACAGGACTTGTCCGTACCTTGTGCAGAATAGACATTTATACCAGCCTCAACCATCCATTCTTGTACTCAAGTGCACTTATTCTTTGTTTTATTTTGTTATATGTCCCAATATTTTGGGGGATACCCCAATTTAAAAATAAAAAATAACACAAATCAGTGTTGGCTACCTATTCCTCCTTCACCGCCGCTTCCACCTACACCGCCACGTCAACCTACACCGCCACATCAACCGCCTCCTCAACCTCCTACTCCTAGATCCAGATTGTTATTTTTATTTTTCTGTATTTTATGTTATTTTAAGTCATTTCCCTATCCACATTTGTTTGCAGAACAGTTGTCATGCTCTTAAGCACATTATGATGCCTTTTGCAGCCCTCTAGCCCTTTCCAGGACCATTTTAGAGCCATTTTAGTGCCCAAAAGTTCGGGTTCCCATTGACTTCAATGGGGTTCGGGGTCAAGTTCGGGTCAAGTTTGGGTCCCGAACCCGAACATTTTTTTCAAGTTCAGCCGAACTCGTCGAACCCGAACATCCAGGTGTCCGCTCATCTCTACTAGTAACTAATACAGCTATTTTACCAGAGAAGTGACCTTGATTAGTTGGATCTGAGTCTGAGACATTGTATGTTGAGTCTTGTTTCAACTTACGCATGATGGGTCAGAAAAGACCATTGTATGTTGAAAATATTGTATTCTGAGGCCATTGTATCTTGAGGGATCACTGTATACACATATATACACACATGGTTTTCAAAAATTTTAATAAAAATCTGAAAAGTGTGGCGTGCATTTGTATTCAGCCCCCTGTACTCTTATACCCCTAATAAATAAAATCCAGTGTGACCAACTGCCTTCACAAGTCACCAAATTAGTAAATAGAGTCCACCTGTGTGTAATGTTCTCTCAGAACTACAGATGTTCTGCAGAGGTTTGTTAGATAACATTAGTGATCAAAAAGTATTGTGAAAACCAAGGAACACACCAGACAGGTCAGGGATAAAGTTTTGGAGAAGTGCAAAGCAGAGTTAGGTTATAAAAAAAATATTATAAGCTCTGAACATCCCATGAAGCACTGTTCAATCCATCAATCCATCATCTGAAAATGGAAGGAGTATGGCACAACTGCAAACCTACAAAGACATGTCCGTCCATCTAAACTGACAGCCCAGACAAGGAGAGCACTAATTAGAGAAGCAGCCAAGAGGCCCACAGTCACTCTGGAGGAGCTGCAGAGATCCACAGCTGAACATACCATACCCCACCGTGAAACATGATGGTGGCAGCATCGTGCTGTGGGATGATTTTCTTCAGCAGGGACAGGGAAGCTAGTCAGGGTTATTGTTTGGAGCTAAATACAAGGCAATCCTGGAGAATTGAGAATTACTGCTCACAGGCGCTCTCCATCCAAACTGACTGAGCTGGAGCTGTTTGCAAAGAAGAATGGGCAAAAATGTCAGCCTCTAGATGTGCAAAGCTGATAAAGACATACCCCAAAAGAAAGGTGGTCCTATAAAGTATTGACTGAATACAAATGCACACCACCCTTTTCAGATTTTTATTTAAAACATTTTTTGAAAACCATTTATCATTTTCTTTTCACTTTACACATACTTGCTACTTTGTATTTGTCTATCACATAAAATCACAATAAAATATATTTAAGGTTTTGGGGGTAACGTGAAAAAATGGGGAAAAGTTCAAGGGGTATGAATACTTTTTCAAGGCTCTATAAACATATACTTAATGGTATTCTATTTTTTTTCATAGATATAAATCAAAAAAATTTCCTTGATATTGCAAGAGATTATTCATGTATGTGAGATATCTATGGAGACTTGTGCTGGTCACCAGTGTGCTATGATAAGTTTCAGATTTCAGAAGAGGTTTCCATAGTACACGTCTCCTCAGATACAGAGATTTCTAAAGCATCTTCAGTTCTCTATTTCAGAGGAACCGAAAACTGGTGAGGCGCTGCAGGTGGGTGAAGTGGAGCGCGAATATACTTACTTTTTTGAAACCCCATGTTCCATAGGTGGCACACCCTACAGATCCAGTATGACTAGATGGCAATAATTTAACTCACAGTAAGAACCGACATTAAATTTCACGTAATCCATCTGGTGGCTATTAGGTCACCTGCAGATCCATAATGCTGTCTATATCTATCTATCTATCTATCTATCTATCTATCTATCTATCTATCTATCTATCTATCTAGCAATCAGTATATGAATAACATACTCATATAAAGTCATTACAACTCATGCTATAAATTTAAAACATCTTTTAGGGTTTTTGGAAAATGATGATAAAAAACACAAAAACATAAAAATATAGGTGCTAATTTCATATGTTAGAAAATGATACAAAAATACACCCAGAAATTCAATAAAAGGCACAGCAACGTCAATGATTTTTAAAAAAATTGAAATAGAATACAGTCAAACAGTATAACACGTGAAATCCTATGTTCCCAAGTGTGCACTCCGGTACAAAAGAGCTCCTATGTTTCCTCCACTCTTATGGAAACACGGTGGTTATCTTTTCAACCTTTTGTTGTGTATATGTTTGTTAATGTATATTCTGGATTGTGCATACATCTTGGCTTTTCTAAAAGCCTAATATCTTTATTGAAAAGGCTTTTTCTTCTACACATGTTTATACCAACAGAAAATATACAGAAAATAAAAATGTCAAAAATACTTGTCTGAAAAGCCATGCATGATTTTTTTGCCTATTTTTTTAACTTAGACTTTGTTAAATTTGATGCGTCACATATGAGGCCGCCACAATATGTTGCGTTGCCCACTACTGATGTACAATGATTGGACAGTGCAGGCTGAGTGTAATCAGTATTAGGCCACAGTTAAATACTTCGCCCTGTATATGTGTGTAGTGTAGCAAAATGTATCATAGAAAATACCTTCTGTTAGCTGTTGTGTTGCATAGTGTCAGTATTGGGCAATGGTTAAATACTTTGCCCTGTACATGTGTGTGCAGTGGAATGAAATTGATTATAGCGAATGCCTCCTGTTAGCTGTTGCATTACATAGCGTTAGTATGATGCCACGATGAAATACTTCACCCTGTACATGTGTGCCGTGGATCTAAATTGATTATAGCAAATGCCTTCTGTTAGCTGTTGCATTACATAGCATCAGTATGAAGAAATAGATTATAGCAAATGCCTTCTGTTAGCTGTTGTGTTACATATCATCAGTATTAGCCCATAGTTAAATATTTTGCCCTGTACATGTGTGCAGTGGAACTAAATTGATTATAGCGAATACCTTCTGTTAGCTGTTGTGTTACATAGTGTTAGTATGATGCCACGGTTAAATATTTCGCCCTGTACATGTGTACAGTGAAACAAAATTGATTATAGAGAATGCCTTCTGTTAGCTGTTGCGCTACATAGCGTCAGTATCAGGCCACGGTTAAATATTTTGCCCTGTACATGAGTGCAGTGGAACAAAACTGTTTATAGCAAAGGCCTTCTGTTAGCTGTTGCATTATACAGCGTCAGTATGATGTCACGGTTAAATAGTATACTTCATTCTGTACGTGTGTGCAGTGTAGTGAAAATTATCATAGTGAATGCCTTCTGTTAGCTGTTGCATTACATAGCATCAGCATTAGGCCATGGTTAAATATTTCACCCTGTACATGTGCACAGTGAAATGAAATTGAGTATAGTAAATGCCTTCTGTTAGCAGTTGCATTACATAGCATCAGTATGATGCCACAATTAAATACTTCACCGTGTACATGTGTGCAGTGGAACAAAATTTATCATAGTGAATGCCTTCCGTTAGCGATACAGCTGTTATACACTACGGCTAACAGACAGTTGTCTGGGCCCTCCAAAGGAACAGGCAGTGGCAAAAATGATGCTGTAGCCAGCACAAATAGCAGCAGAAGAAGAAGCGGTGCCCTCTTCAAGGAATTGCACCTACTGGAATTGTGTGCTGCTCATCTATTTTTTACTTCATAGATAGATAGATAGATAGATAGATAGATAGATAGAAAACGAAAAGAAGGCAGCACTCCAGGTGAACTTGAAAAAAGTGGACGGTTTATTCACTCATTCAGCGACGTTTCAGCTCTCTCAATGGAGCCTTTTTCCAGCTGATTAACATGTGCACAATTACATATATAAATAGTGCAAGTAATTGCCAAAATACAAATTGGTATATTATATAATAAAGTGCAAATGCATACAAATTACAGTCATATTGCAGATACAATTAATCTAGTGTCATGATACAGTGAAATAATAATATAGATAAGGTCATAAAAATTCATACTGTGATATCTCCGATGTATAATCTTCAAAATACCATAATTGTCAATCAAGCATGTGAAGGTGAACACAAGTGTACAACATAATATAGCAATCAAAATTTTTAAAAACCTTTGAATGAATCACTTGCGGCTGAATAGGCATGGTGGAATCTGTTGGCGTCCGGACAAGACAACGGCGCATGCGCCGCTTCATCTGCTATCGCGAGAGTCACAAAGATAATGTGTGGTATAGCAACCACAGCTAAAAGGTGGGCACTGACATATTTACTGTTAATACTATGAAGAGCCCCGATGCAGTTCTGTCCGTGTCCCTTCCGCTGATTCACAGTGGATATCTATTGTGCAGCTGTAAGGGACAGGGAGCGGATTTGCTGTCATTCTGGACAGCGGGATACCAACGGTGTGAAAACCGTATTGTCCTGCTGATACAGATATCCTATTGGCGACCGATGTTGATACGCCGGCCTCCGATATATGGATCAGCTTTCTGCTATACACTGCGGCGCTCTGACACTGCATAAGTGTCTGTCAAATTCCTATGGGCGTGATTACTGGCATGCGCATGCGCCCTAGAGAAAAGGTCTCAAGCGGCCATTTTTTCAAGTTCACCTGGAGTGCTGCCTTCTTTTCGTTTTCTATGCAATTTGGGATCTTGGTCACAGGTCCCCAGGAGGATTTTTTGCACCCACTTACTTTGTGTGCTGCTTTTTTAGATAGATAGATAGATAGATAGATAGATAGATAGATAGATAGATAGATAGATAATAGATAGATAGATAGATAGATAGATAATAGATAGATAGATAGATAGATAGATAATAGATAGATAATAGATAATAGATAGATAGGAGATAGATAGATAGATAGATAGATAGATAGATAGATAGATATGAGATAGATATGAGATAGATAATAGATAGATAGATAGATAATAGATAGATAATAGATAGATAGATAGATAGATAGATAGATAATAGATAATAGATAGATAATAGATAGATAGATAATAGATAGATAATAGATAGATAGATAGATAGATAGATAATAGATAGATAGGAGATAGATAGATAGATAGATAGATAGATAGATAGATAATAGATAATAGATAGATAATAGATAGATAGATAATAGATAGATAATAGATAGATAGATAGATAGATAGATAGATAGATAGATAGATAGATAGATAATAGATAGATAGGAGATAGATAGATAGATAGATAGATAGATAATAGATAGATAGATAGATAGATAGATAGATAGATGGATAATAGATAGATAGATAGATAGATAGATAGATAGATAGATAGATAGAGAGATAGATAATAGATAGATATGAGATAGATAGATAATAGATAGATAGGAGATAGATAGATAGATAGATAGATAATAGATAGATAGATATATAGATAGATAGATAAGAGATAGATAGATAGATAGATAGATAGATAGATAGATAGATAATAGATAGATAGATATATAGATAGATAGATAATAGATAGATAGATAGATAGATAGATAGATAGATAGATAGATAGATAGATAATAGATAATAGATAGATAGATTTACCAGTTGGAACCAATTAGTCCATAGCTTGCAAAATATTTATCACAGCCAAAGTTGAGTATTTCCATAAGGTCTATTGGCAACTTTATTGCAGTCTGAGCATCATACCAAATCAAAATGACATGTAAACAATACTGAAAAATCAGTATCTATCATTCTGCAGCCAAGATGCCATGTGACTGAGAGCTGCTCATAGAAGCATCTATAGTCTGGATGATGGACAGTAGAAACCACCCAGGTATCTTGGGACATCAGCTAGTATTTGGAACTTCCTCACCAGCTATGAAGTCATACACTTATAGAGATTCGCCGTTAGTTTTAATGTTGGATGCTCTGTGGAAGTAAATTGTCTTTGAAGGATATGATGTATGATGTGTTATCTAATGGTTTCCATGCAGGTAGAGGTGCAGCTATTAGATCATGGGCCCCGGTGAAAAAGTGGAGTATGATTTCAGCCTAGAATCACATGAAATTTTGACCAAGTTGGAGGTCTAGAAAAATCAGGTTCTACAGGAGACAACAAATGGCATTATAGGGTGGATAGAGAGCAAGGCTAAAGTGTGGATGAGGAGAAGGTGGCCAGTTCAGATACCACCACCCCAGTCTCTGCTCACAATTAGCCCAGGACATGTGCTTGACGGGATCCAGCCTCGCGGATAAGCCACGAAGAGTGTGTGGACCTCCTTTGGCTTTGAGACCTGGTCGTATCTGCTACTAGTGCGACCCCTATAGTATAACATTGACTGCAGGTGATTCTACTGAACTATCATCTTTCAGTGATGAATCCAGCTCTGCTACATCTGTAGGTGAGATAGAGATGATATGAAGGAGCTATCATGTCTCTTATTTAGGTATGGAGAGGGATGCGAGGTTGTCTGGACAGGTAGAGAGACTTTATATCTCTATTAGGGCTCTTGCACACAACCGTATCCGTTTTTGCGGATCTGTAAAACATGGATACCGGTCGAGAGCACGCATCCATTTTTTTTCACTCCTTCACAAGTGTCCTATTCTGGAATAGGACCTGATCTACTATTTTGTGGACCGCAGAACAGATTTATGGATGCTGACACCACATGGGTGTGCTGTCCACATCTTTTGTGTCCCTATTGAGATAAATGAGTCTGCATCTGATCCGCAAAAAATGCTGATCGGATGCGGACCAAAACTGAGCCCTTAATTGTGCTGGAACAGAAGGAACTCTACAGAAGAGGCAAGAGTGGAGAAGCCTATGTACTAAGATAGAGGTTTTTCTGTGTATTAAAATAACAGCCTCACCCTCCGTGCCCGCATCTCCTACATGTTACAGTTCAGTGGAGAGAGAAGATGCCCTGACATGTAACGGCACATACTGTATGTAAAGGTCCAGTAACCCAGGGAGGGGGACGCCAGCTGCGCAGCATGGTTCTCCACAACTGGATTATGTGTCACTATACACATACAGATGTCACTGTGTGAGGAGGAATCAAACAACAGGTGACGGCAGCGTCTCCAGACGATCTATATTCATCATACATCCATGAATGAGTACAAAAAAAGAGCAATGAAGTGCAACGTTTTGGCAACATAGTAGCCTTTATAAAGCATGATGGTTGATAAAGACTACTATGTAGCCGATACTTTGCACTTTATTGCTACATTGATGGATGTACGATGAATATAGATCGTCTGGAGATGCTGCCGTCACCTGTTGTTTTATTGCTGATCTATGGATCGCTTGGGATCTGCGGTCGTGAACAGGCTGTTGCATTCCAGTGGTGTCGATAAGGTCCATGAGTGCTGCTCTTAACTATTAGGCAAAGTTCACACGGGCGAGTATTCCGCGCGGGTGCGATGCGTGAGGTGAACGCATTGCACCCGCACTGAATCCGGACCCATTCATTTCTATGGGGCTGTGCACACGAGCGGTGATTTTCACGCATCACTTGTGCGTTGCGTGAAAATCGCAGCATGTTCTATATTGTGCGTTTATCACGCAACGCAGGCCCCATAGAAGTGAATGGGGCTGCGTGAAAATCACAAGCATCCGCAAGCAAGTGCGGATGCGGTGCGATTTTCACACACGGTTGCTAAGATGACAGTCTATTCACTGTATTATTTTCCCTTATAACATGGTTATAAGGGAAAATAATAGCATTCTGAATGGGGGTCTTATTAACATTGGGGGTCTGAGCTAAGGTCTGATAAAAAAATTGTTTTCTTATTTCCCTGCCCTAAAACCTAGGTGCGTCTTATATTGTGAAGATAGATAATTAGATAAATATGAAGATAGATGGATATGATATAAATAGGTAGATAGATAGGAGATGCATTGATAGAAAATAGATTTTAGATCAATTATAAATATATGGTAGATATGAGACGGATCTTGGTGTATGCTGAGAGTTGTAGTTTCATAGCAGCCAGGGTCATGGATTGCAGTCCCCTGCAGTGTCTTGTTCCACTGCTCTTACTTTCGGAGCCCCCTATAACCTTATAATCCATTCCTACTCACACAGTGAAACATTAAGGCTGGGTTCACACGGGCGTGACGGATTTATTCAGGATGCATCCTGGGTGTATTGCGGCAAACCCGCGCGAGTAGGTACCCAATTGCAGTCAGTTTTGACTGCGATTGCATTCCGTTGTTCAGTTTTTATCGCATTCTTTAATACAGAATGCTTAGTAGAAGGTCAATTGAGGGTTAAAAAATAAAAAATAATTAACTCACCTTCTCCTCTTGATTGCGTAGTTGCCGATCTCCTTACTTCTTTAATCATGAGCTGCCTGCTAAAGGACCTGTGTTGACGTCACATCACATGGTCCATCACCGTGGTGATGGACCATGTGATGACCTGGGGACTTAAAACTCCGCCCCCAGGTCCCACAAATCCACGCCTCCTATCTGGTTAGGCCACACCCCCTTCTACTCCTCAGCCGACAGGGATTGAAAAAAAAAAGTTAAAAATCAACGTCTGTCAGCTGCAGGGGTGGGAGGGATAGTGACTTTCTCCCTGCAGCTCACACTCAGACAGCACAGTGCTGCTGTCTAAGAGTGAGCTGTTCAAAAGGACATCCTTGTGTCCGTCCAGGCCCTGCGCCAGACGGAGGACAGGGAGTCTGAAGGGGGAGGTTTGCTGTAGAGGTCACTGTTATAGTGGATAGTGTTGATATCTTTTAACACACACAAACATTAAATTAAATAGACGAAATATACCCGAGCGAAGCCGGTTCTTTCAGCTAGTATTGCATCAATCTAATCTAGATGACTTGGTAGGATCTCATATCTAGCTTATTTTGGCTCAGTCCTATATACGTCTCATATCTTTTCCTCGTATTTATCTAATTATCTCATAGCACTCTTTTTAGAACATCTCTCATTAATCTATGTAACGCGTCATCTCTATCACAATTTAGGAGGAAAACAGCACTGGGTTCTTTAGGTTAAAACCCCATGGCAGGCCAAATCTTTGGGGGTCCTTTATTATCCAGAAATGCGCCTGCATTAGGCATATTACTGACGCAGAATGCGGCGCAAAGGTTATTTGCTCCACAATCTGTGACTCTTTCCTGCTCACCTCAGGCCTAAAAAGTGGTTGTGGTGGGGACGGGCCGGCAGGCCAATCTCATTTATCTTTTTTTTTGCTCGTCTTAGGCACAGAAAATGGTCTACAAATCATTGCGAAAGGTGCACCACAATGATATGCAACTGACAATACTGGCTAATCCCTCAAGCCGATGTTAAGAACTGAGACTTTAGCCAATGTATTCCTGGAGGTATGTGGGAGCTTGGTTGTAAGTTGTATCTTAGCACCTCTCAGACCGTGTTCACACACCGTAGGTAGTCTAGTGGTAGGACCCATGCCACACTGAGATATCTTGACGGTGGTGCAAAAGGGCTCCGATGTGTTCCTGACAGGAATACATTGGCTAAAGTCTCAGTTATTAACATCAGCCTGAGGGATTAGCCAGTATTGTCAGTTGCATATCATTGTGGTGCACCTTTCGCAGTGATTTATGTATTTTTATATTCGCATCCACAAATTATCCCATCTTGTGTAGGATGCCATTGTGGCGCATGTGGTCCGCTGCAGACATCCTCCATTGTATGCATTTTTGCTGGGGATTGCCGTTAACAACGGATCACGTGCGGAGGAATTGCTCCCCCGGTTATAAACACGCCACAGTGTTTGGGGTTTTGAGCATTTCCTCCCATTTAGGCCACTTTATTTCAGTTATTTTTGCTGATAGCAGATTGCTGTCTTTTATATATACAAGTGGTGGATGTGCCAAAGTTATGGAGAGGCCAGCCTATTAAGATCAGAGTCTAAAACATGGTCTTAATAAATGACCCCCTATGTTCCTAATCACTCATATGTAGGGATAAGCAAACTTCTGTTTTTGAAGTTCGCGTTCAGGTTCCGGTTACCGAACAATTGCGTTATGGATCCCGTGACCAGAGACCATAACTTATGGTCCGTGGTCATGGGATCCATAACACAATTGTTCGGTAACCGGAACCCAAACTTCCAAAACAGAAGTTCACTTATCCCTAATCATATGATGTACGTCCATGGTTGTGCGATAACATGGATCATTATATTCTCCCATTCATGCAATGTTTCAGCCCCGATTACTGGGGTCTTTCTCAAGAAAATCTGAAATCTGCCACAAAGTACAGTATAATGCAAATGAATTGGCTAGGACTGCCACTTCTTGGTTTGTCATGTCTCTGCTGTCCCACCATGCCGTAGGGCAGTGAGAGGAGTCCTGACATCAGCAGAACATGTGACACTAACCCCGTTCCTTGTTCTCACCAATTAGGCCTGTGCGTCCTACATTACAAGGCTCCAATGCAGGATGTAACCAAACAGTAACTGAATCAAAAGAAATTGCCCCAGGGTGCAATGGTGGGCTAATAACATTAGAATGAGGCAGTTTTGGTAAATAGTGGTATTTGGGACCAGCGATATCTGTTGGGTGAGATACATTTATATTAGTGGTACAATCCCCTTTGAAGGTAGTCCAAGAGGTTTTTGTCCAGCACCCATGAGAGTCATAATTCTCCTGACATCCAAGACCTGCCATACTTTTTGATGTGCCCTAATCATCATTGCTGCGTTTAGTTAACATATCATTTTGGGCAAAAATAGAATTTCAGACTTGTTCACACTTTCTTCCTGATGCTGTTGTAGATAAAAGGTCTCATGTACAAGGCCATATTGTGGACCCACACTCTATGGATCTGTAATACTTTACCCATAGATTACTTCAAAACTATATTGTACCTTGTGTGCCTTTGATTTTATACATATCCTATGAGACACAGTGCTTCATGGAGGTGGAAGTAATGCAGGTCCATATGGACCGTCCACAACTTGCCTAGACTTCTAGTGCACGTCAAAGTGGGTTTTGCTTCCACCGAACTCATGCTGGTTTTCCTGTTAAAGTTTTTATAGTATTCTACTCTAGAACAGCAAGTTCACACGTGGCAGATTCATTGCAGAATTCTTTGAGACTGAACTGTCCATCAGAACTGAGCTATTTCTGCAGCATGTGCACGGATCTCTGCAAGCCTCATTCAGATGACTGACAATTTCAGAAATATCTGCCCCGTGTGAATATACCTTTGAGGACACATGCAGTAAAAAGCCATGTACATGAAAGAGCTTCACATGAAACTGGACTCAAATTGAGGTACAACACAGTTCTGAACAGAGCGGTTGTATAGGTTCATAATTCTGCAGCCGAAACATAGACAAGCCACTGTGGATGAGAAAAGCTTTTTCTTTCCGACTACAGTGGAGCGAGCACTCCAACTACCAGCCCAAAATCTTTAGATGATCAAAAAAGACAGTTGAGACTTTTTCTGATGGCAGTTTCCTTTCTTGGGACACAGAAGAGTGTGATAGAGGTCAACAAATATAGATAACAGTGGATAAGTTGATCAGCCATGTTGGATCTTGTGGTCCTGGTAGGGTGTAGTCTTTGGCCTAGTTGGACAGATGTGCAACCCATAAATTGATGTCAGACCAGGCCACAAATCAATCAAATTGTCGCTTAAACCTATGGCATTGATGTCCAAAATGTCAACCAACTGGGAATGACCATCTGAAATAACAAGTGCATGGCCGACTAGACCTGGTGTAGTTCAGTAGATGTACAGATTTCAGAGAGGACACGTAAACCACAATTCTAAACATAAATCCGACCAGTTGAAATAGATTTTATACAAACAGTGTAAAAATACAATATTCTGGTGCCCCAATATATACTTATTCTGAATTTGACCCAAAGCTCTGTATTTTGTAATAAAAATATTTCTATAAAATATCATAACCATACACATTTGAAGAGACCACACTTGGCTTCTTTGATGATTTGCATGAGAGAAGTGAAACAAGCAGGTGTGTATCAGATGGTCCGATGAGCACAGTCAACGCTCTCTTGCATCAGACAAAAAGGAAAATGCTGGGGATTTTTTTTTTTGCTCAGAATTATTATAAAACCATTAAAATTTTATACAATAAAAACTTTTATTCTATCCATAAAACACATGGACAGTGTTGGCTTCCAATCATTGTCAATCATGTCAAGTGCCTTTAAAAAAAAATAATAATCCACCAATGGATAAAAATCATAAAAGCATAAAAGAAAATAGCAAAAATAACCATAAAAAAAACAAACAAAAAAAAAAAACACAAAAATCACTCTCAATCAAGAAACAATAAGCTCTGATGAAATCTGCTCAACTTCCCGATGATGTCCTGGTAGTGTTGGAAGAGTCTCTACCAAACATGAACACAAAAAACAAACAAAAAAACCTCAGGCTTGATAATCATAAATGAGAAGTAGAAATCCAGTTGTTTTTTTTATTAGTTTACCAATATTACACGTTTAGATGCATCAAGACGCCTTTTTTTAAATTCTTGCCTTCCATGGTTGGAGCTCAGTAGACAAGTGTGTGCACCCGCCAGACAATGCCTGCATAGGAAAAGGTTAAACAGGGTTGTCCACTCAGGTCATATGGACATCGTAGTGAACCTTTTCATGCTCAGGACCTCCACCAGTCTCAATTTGTTTCTTGACTTGATTGACTTGGTGAAACCATCTAGATGTTCCAGACCCTCAATGAGGAAGTTGGATTAAACAGTATGAGAATATGAGATATAGATATATATACACACAAAAATGAATCAACTGTACGTTGAATGCCAAATGTCAATGTCAGATAAAATAAGTAAGAAAAAAAAAAAAAAACACAGAGAAAGGTCACATTTTTTTGATTTTTATTTTTGGAATATAGCATTACATCTTACATTGCATTAATAGAAAGATCAAGAGTTGTGCTTACAGCCTTCGTACTCCTTTCCATTACAGCCACATATCAAGACTATATTATAGCAGCACTGAGAATTCAATGTGGTACATTTTCCCTGGACTGACCTCCTCCGGATGACCTTTGGTTAAATAGAGGGAAAGTGCAATATGGCAAAAGGGAAAAGCAGTGGCCAAAAACTGGTCAAATATCCTAATCCAATCATAACAACCCTCACTCCAATCAGCATAAGGCCATATTCCATACAGGCGCCGTTCCGTGGGTATTCACTTGAATGGGTCCGCAAATCTGGAGATGCGGAATAGAAGCATGGAACGGAACCTTACGGAAGCACTATGTAGTGCTTCCGTGGGGTTTCATCCCGTACAATTGTCCCGCACGCATAATATCATATGAGTGCGGGACAATTGTCCCGCGGGCGGGCCGATGCACACAGCATCATAGTAACCTATTATGCTGTGCGCATGATGTATGCCGCTCCGGGACATATGGCCTGCTCACAGACCGTATGTCTCGGAGGGCATACGGTCCTGTGAATGAGCCCTAAGGGGTATTAAACCTAGAACAAACACTTGATCTATTGCTAGGACACATGGTCCTCAATGAGGGGGAGTGTTAACATAGATTTACCTTAATGGGGAAGGGGAGGGGGTCCAAGGACCAAGGTAGGGGACATGTTGGTGGGTATTTTAGGTTCAATCATCCTTAATCACCTCTCAGTATAACAACTGTCGGTGCATAGGTATAATTTAAGGGTTGTTAGGATTAGAAAAACATGGATATTCTTCCACCACGTAGGTGGTGTCTAGTGTAGTTTATCACCATTAAAGTAAATGGGGCTGAACTGCAATACCACCAACAACCTGTGGACAGTGGCAGCTCTGTTTTTGGAAGAAAGTGGCCATACTGCTCCAGTTTTGGTCAACCCTTTTGAAGATATCAATCACTGTGTACTACAGGCAGCCATTTTCCTTATAATGGAGCCCATCTACCTACTAGGAGCCCATGGTTTCACTGTGCAGATCCAATATAAATCCCATAGCCCTAGTACGCAGCTGTGCCACACTAAGATATCAGCCAAGAAAATGGATTCCTGCGTGTGCAGAAGTTAAATGCACTGAATAATTAAATTCACGTCAAAGAGCAGTCAACTTAATGGCACTAGTGTAAAATATTTTAATTTTTTTTATTTTAATATATAGTAAATCTTTAAATTAATAGGACGGTTCAAAAAAATAAAAAAATAAAAAAAAACTGTATGGGGAGCTCACAACTGAATGTAAACACCCGACCCTTTTGTTCTCCTGGGAAATAACCCTTTATCAGAGTTGGCATAGTAATACATTGGTATCCCAATGGTGAAGGTTAGTGGGAATGGAGGCATTAGGGAACTCTTATTCTGGTGTGTAAAAAATAAAAGGTTATCCAATTGTCTATGGACGGCACCCACTATTTTCCCACGTTCAACAACTAGACAAGGATCGGAAGACTGCCCAAAATGAGGACCTTCCCACCTCAAAGATCAGGCGCCAACTTTATTTTTATGACCAGAACAGATTAATATTGCTTTCACTACTTAAACCACTAGTGCAAAATAAAAGGACCGAAAATAAAAAAAAATTATTCTCTAGTCAAAATGAACACCTAGATTCATCAAAATATCTACAAAGAGGCTCCATTGTTCATCTCTATGAACTAAGTCAACATCTAGTACAAAAACAGTAAAACAAAATATGTGAAATGTTCCTCAGCAAGCCACACAGTTGAACCATAAAGGTTTTTGAAAACGGAGTTCCCCTTGAAGAGCAGGCCAAACAAAGTGATTGTCACATAACTGAACACAGTGCAAGGTCATTTCTTTTGTATAGGTACACTTGGTATTACAGTTCAATTTTACTGGTTTACTGGTGATTAACCTTATACATGATGAAGGTAGCCATTTTGGGGGCTAAACCAAAATTCATGAACATGCGGCCCATCAACTAACCAGCAGACAATGACATAAATATTAAAGTACCTCAGTAATGTCATTGGCCTATGGTGCATTGATGAGTTGTATCCACATTTAGTTTAGCCCACTGAATGGTTGCCATTATACAGTAGGTTGTCCGGCCTGGCTGTTTGTCTTATGCACATGGCACAGGTAGCATAATGTGGTTTGGTACCACTTGAGTCCCTTATTTAAGACACATCAGAAATGTACCAAGAAAAAATAAAAGGCAAAATGTGAGAAGTAAAACAATACAACTGAAAAAAAATAGCAAAAAGTATAGAATTGGCATGGAAACAATTGGCTAGGGGCAAGGCACAAGAGATGTATTAAGGGTCTAATGTACGGGTTTGTCACGAATAGACACGGTTCCGTCCTCCATGCCAAAGTAGACTCGTTCGGCCATGTTAATGAAGAGCCCAGTGTCCACCACACCTGCAAAAAAGCAATGCGAGGTCAGTAGGTTTCCAAAGAACAGCATAATGAATATTGAAGGCAACACACAACATAAGATCTAATGTGTAGGGCTATATAACTACCGTAGAAGTAGGGCACATGACCACTATAGGGTCTGGGGTGGCAATGAGCGCACCACTGAATACCATCTACCCGAGACAGTTACTAGGAGTGGCTGATCATGTAAAGACATATGCACCAACTGAAAATCAATATTAGCTGTTTAAAGGGGTTGTGCAAGTATTCTGCCAGCCCTTGAAGGGAAGATGACTTACCGGTGACTACTTCCTGGTGTTGGCTTCCCAATCCTCCGTCCCCTGGTCTGCAATGCTCCGCTGTGCTCCAGCAATGTCAACATCCAGCATGACACCGCCACAGCCAATGACTGGCTGCGGCAATGTCAAACCAGATGTTGACATTGCTGGAGCCCAGCGGAGCATTGTAGGCCAGGAGAAAGAGCGGGGAGCCAGCACTGGGAAGCAGGTAAGTCCTCTTCCCTTGGCAGGTCTGGCAGAACCCCCACATTCTTGCACAACCCCTTTAAATCCATTTACACTTAGATCCCTCTAGGGGTGGCTGCATGCAGCCAGATTTTAGGGGTTTTCTAGGACTTCCACATTGATTACCTATCCTTAGGAATAGATAGGTCATCAATATCTGATCAACCCCACCAATCATCTATTTGAAGGGGCTATGGCCCTAGGAGAGAATTGTGGACCTTGAAGCAGAAAGTGTAGAAAGGCATAATACATTTGGCAGGGCTCAAATGAGTAGGGCCCATCCTGCAAATTATAGTGGAGCATAGATCACTGCAACACAAGATTGGGTCAGGAGGAGATGCTAGAGTTATCATTTTGGCCAATATGTCACAGATTTCACAGCATACAATAGGATAATTAGTTGGCCAATTAAAGGGGTTGTCTAGAATTAGAATAGAGATTATACTTTGTCAGCAGGAACAGCAGCACTCTTGTTCATGGACTGGCTAACCCCAGACAACCCCTTTGAAGAATATCTCCGCCTTTTTACAAAATCTATTTGTTCACAACTACACTAACAATTTTGTGGGCTTTAGAGCTGAAATCTCCCAAAATCACTTGCTGATATGTAAAGCAATGTAGCGGGGAGCAGCCGTAGCGAAGTGCATCTTGACTTAAGGGGAAGTTAGAAGGCAGGAATGGGTTAAACGGCTTAGCGCAAGGTTAGAGGTCTGATTGGTTGTGAAGGGGGTGAATCAGTTGAAGGTTTGATGGGCTATATACAAGCTAGTGTCGGGTCGGGTCTGGTCAGTGCAGTTAGGACCTGAGAATTGTGGTGCAGCATGGCGTCCTTGGAGCACTTAATGGCGGTGGTTCAGGTGGAAGCTGAACAGCATGGGACGGAATGTTTTCAGCGGACCTTCCAGGTAGCTGTGGGCGAGCCTTCTGTGTCCCCTGAAGTCCCTCATGGCAGGATACACGCTAGGAGGTCCATCCCTCCTGAGCGCTTGAGCACAGAAGTCACCCCCAGGGTTCGGCTGCATTTAGGGAACCCCAGCAGGGACCCTCCACTGCGGTCGGCAGGGTCTATGTGTCTTTAGAATGCCGCCGCAGTGGGAGGAATCCCGCTGCACGCACCGAAGCTACGGGTGGGGGACGGGTATATCCTCGTCCCGCATCCCCTTGTCGCAGGGGGGGTGAAGAGGAGTGTGGCGTCCTCTCTGCGAGATGCTCGCCGCAGGGAGCGAGCCAGGAGCATCGTTCAGGCAGCGGAGGAAGAAGCAGGCCAGGCCGGGAGCTTGGAGAGAGACGCGCCCCCTCTAGTGGCCGGGGGGCACTGCTAGCGGGGATAATGCCGGGAGTTTTGAATCAGCAATGCGGCCTCTGTGGGGGGGCCGGCAGCCTTACAGTGAGAGTGCGGCAAGGGGTCCAGGCTTAGTGCCGCCCCCCGAGCGGTCACCTGCAGCAGAGGCAGAGGAGGGTGACTATGCAGCTCCTGGCCGCGTGGTCAGGGAGTTTGTGGGATATGTGAGGAGTCTGGCTGGAAAGGGAAGAGGATCCAGTGACCAGCGGCCATCTGTCCATGGCCAGGCATCTAGTTCACCTCCAGTGCTCTACCGTACCCCCTCGGAGCCTAGGGGTGGGTAGCCGGTGATCTGATCTGCAGAAGAAGGCGAGCTGAGCCCGGAGTCTGGAGTGTGGCAGACAGGGCTGAAGAAGATGTGGAGGCAAGCGGAATCAGTCCTTCAACCACGGAACAACTGGCTGTGATGTTGCCAGGAGGATCTTTGCGGTGGTCGGCGGCTGGTGGGAGCACTTTCCACAGACAACCAGGTGAGAGGACGTTGAGTCAGGCAGTTGTTTCCAGGGGGAATGGTTTCATGCGGGCAGACCAGCGGTAATGGGATGGAGGACCTGGCACAGCGATTCGGATCCAGCTTAGCTGGGTCACCAGCGGTGGTGTGGGCCCCTAATCTGTCCGTAGGGGCTGCGGAGTGGGTTCATTTACCTAGTTTGGAAGCACATCGATGGCACCGGTCATTGAGGTGGCGGGTGCATCGGTCGTGGGGGTCCAGGATAGTGGTGGCGGTAAAGGGTCAGCTGGAGAAGAGGTTAGGCTTGCTGATGCGGCAACTGGGAGAAGTGTATGTTTGCTTTGAGGGCCCTTTAGGGGCACGTTCATGAATTGGTTACAGGCGCTTGCTATTTTAGCTAGTGTGGCGGGGGGAGAAAGGGCCAGAGCATTGTTCGGCTTTATTTTGTTATATGGACGCCATTGGGGAGGCTTATCGGGTGTATGGGGGTGTTGGTTGGCTTAGATATGATGAGCAGTTTCGGCAGAGGAAGGCGGTTAGGCCTAGTATTAGGTGGGACCATAAAGATATTGGCCTATGGATGCATTTAATGGCGGCGCAAAGAGGGGGTGTGCAGACCTTTCGCAGGGCGGCCGGGGGTCCCCCGGCAATGGAATCAGGCAGTGGGAGCAGGAAAGGCTGTTGTTGGCAATTCAACGAAGGATACTGTAAGTTCCTTTCGGATTGCTGATTCAAACATGAGTGCTCTGGTTGCGGTGGTGCCCACAGTTTGTCACAGTGTTTTAAGTGGGAAAAATGGAAGGGACATGAGACTTTGAAAAAAAGAGGGGCGACTCCTGTGAGGGTGGACGAGATTGAGCCATTTTAAAAGGAGGTACCCAAATAGGGAGGCGGCGGAGTTGCTGTTAGCTGGTTTCAGGGATGGATTTAGGATTCTTTGTACTTCAGATGTTGCTGGGTTTGTCGGCCGCAATTTGATTTCTGCGCTACAACGGCTGGAGGTTGTTTCGGAGAAGATTGTAAAGGAAGTACAGGTGGGACGTGTTGTGAGCCCGTTTAGGGAGTGTCCTTTGATAGATTTGAGGGTTTCGCCATTGGTACTGGTGCCAAAGAAGGAGCCGAACAAATTTCGGCTCATGCATCACCTTTAGTTTCTGGTGGGAAGTTCAGTGAAGGATGGTATAGAGAGGGATTTATGTTTCGTCTCGTATACGTAGTTCGACACGGCAATTAGGTGGGTGCGCCGTTTTAGATGCGGGGACCTGTTGGCAAAAACTGATATTGAGGCGGCGTTTCGTTTGTTGCCAATTCAACCAGACAGTTTCCAGTTGTTGGGTTTTAAATGGGAAGGTTTTAGGTGGGACCGGCGGGGTCTCGTGTATGCTTGGTTCTGCTGCATACAATGGAACGGGTGGCAGCGAAATTCGGAGTTCCTCTGGCCCCGGAAAAGACTGAGGGGCCGGCAACATCCATTAAGTTTTTGGGGATAGTGATAGACAGTGTGGCTATGGATTGTAGACTGCCGGAGGATAAGTTGGCGGATTTGCGTTCGGAAGAGGCTTTTTTCCGGCAGGCCAAGATGGGGCAGATCCGACGGGTGCAGTTTGTTTTAGGCAAGTTAAACTTTGCTTGACGCATTTTGCCGACGAGGCGTGTTTTTTGTTGTCGCCTGGCCATGGCTACAGCGGGGTTGATTGCCCCATTACAATTTTTGCGATTGTCGGCAGAAGTACGGGCAGATTTGGAAATTTGGAATCGGTTTTTACAGGAATTCAATGGTCGATCGGTGTGGATGAAGGCGCCCATTTCTAATGTCGATTTGGAGCTGCTTTGGGTTCCTGTGGTTACGGTGTTTTTTTGTCAGGGACAGTGGAAAGCAGGCCCTTGGCTTGAGAAGTGGCATTTGGCAGGTTTTCTTGGTAATTTGACTTTGTTGGAATTGTTTCCGATAGTTTTGGCGACGGAATTATGGGGGGAATAGTTGCGGAAAAAACGCACGCGTTTTCATTGTGATAATTTGAGTGTAGTTCACGTGATCAATGTGCAGTCGGCAAGTTCTCCGCCGGTGGTGCGCTTGTTCCGTCATTTGGTCCTGCAGGATTTGAGGTTGAATGCATGTTTTGTGGCGGCGCATGTTTTCAGTGGGACCATTTTCGCGAATTGGTGCTGGGTTCCTTGTCTTCAATGGCTCTGGAGCTTGGCCTTGGGGTCTCTGCAGCTTTGATTAGGCGGTCCGTGAGTAACAGTACGTGGTCTGTGTATTCTTCTGTATGGTCTCAGTGGGAACGGTTGGTGGATCAGGTGGGGGGGGGGAATGTGATTCTGTTGAGGATTTTCAGTTATTGGTTTATTTTGTTGGGCTGGCTTTCAGTTCGGGTGTGTCGTTTTCGGTCACATCTAAAAGGGTGGCAGCTGTGGTTTTTTGGTTGAAGCTACGCGTTTTTTTGGTACGCCAGGCGTTGAAGGGGTATCGTCGTAGTGGGAGTAGAAAGGATACCCGTCACCCGATTTCTTTTTTCGGTGTTGCAGACGCTGTGGGGACAGGTAGGGCTTGTGTGCACATCAAATTATAAAATGTGTTTGTTTAGAGCAGCTTTTTCATTGGCATTTTTTGGAGCCTTTAGGGCAGTGATGGCGAACCTATGAGGCGGCACTCAGAGCCCTCTATGTGGGCACCCACGCCCTGGAAAAAGTCTATGGCATAGCAATATGCTTTAGACTTTTCCTGCCATTCATCATCCCCCGGACACACTATGAACAGCACAGGCAGCGCATTAAATGTAGGCTATTAATCTATTATAGATAAATGATAAAGGACATGAAAGATATATTATACTAGTATTTCGGTTAAATTGCCGTGTCGGCACTTTGCGATAAATAAGTGGGTATTTGGTTGCAGTTTTGGGCACTCAGTCTCTAAAAGGTTCACCATCACTGCTTTAGGGTGTCAGAACTGGTTGCCAGTAGTCGAGTGCGAGGCGGGGGTTTGCTGCAGAAGGATGTTTGTGAGGACTGTTTGCGGTGTGTGGTAAGGAGGTCGAAAACTGATCCAGAGGGTAGAGGCGCATGTATAATACTACGTCCTTTAGCTGGGTTGGTACTGTGTTCGGTGTATTCGTTTGGATGTGGTGGGTTCTTTGTTGATACATCATGTGGAGGCTTTTAGGAGGTGTGGGGCTTACCGGCTAAGGAGTTTGCGTCTCACTCCTTTTGAATTGGGGTAGCGACGGAGGCTGCCAGGTGAGTTTTGGGGGAGGACGCAAGTAAGCGCAAGGAGTCGGCGTGCTTTCGGTCCTATATTCGTCCTCACCTGTTGTGAGGCGTTTGGGGGTTAAGAGGGATCAGGCTTAAGCACATACAAATTTTGTCTTCTTTGCTTTCAGGGTCTACTTTGTGTTTGGCATGGATTTTCAGACATTCCTATGTGTACTGGGGGCCTTGCAAGCTGAAGTGCGACAGAACGGACGTCAATTAGGTTTCCATCACGAAGTTTTGCAAGTTAGGTGGATTGGCTTGCGTGGTCTTTTATGGGGTAGGGGGTGTTACCGGAGTTTCACGTGTATGCTTCTCTTGATCGGCCACCTGATATTTTGGTGTTGCATGTAGGTGGTAACGACTTGAGGATCAGTCGATCTAGAGATGTAATTTGTAACATAAAATTAGATTTGTTGCAGTTGTTGAGGGAGTTCCTTGATTTGTTGGTGGTCTGGTCCGACGTGGTAGCTCGCCAGTCTTGGAGATTTGCGCGGTCAGTTGAGCGGATTAATAAGGCTCGGGCGAAATTGTATAAAGGAAGTTGGCCGTTTTGTGCGCAGGCAAGGGGGTTTTGTGGTAAGACAGAGATTTGGAGGCGGCGTCGCCTCAATTTTTGTGTGCTGATGGGGTGCACTTGAATGATGTCGGTATGGATCTTTGGGGCTTCAGGAAGGTTTAGAGACAGCCCTTAAAGTGTGGAAGTACCTACATGGGTGAGGTGTTACCAATGTTCGTCGATGGCAGGAATCTGGAGATCCTGGGATGCAAAACAAGAGTTAATAGGTGGAGCGGGCATCATGAGGCTTAGTAAGCTGAAGGATCGGGGCTCCTGTGTGGGCTAAAAGGCCCACAGGGGTATATGTTTATATAAATCGGAGGATTCGGTGCCCTTGGGTCGGTGATTGCGGCCAAGGGTAAGGTTGTAATACAAGTGGAGGTAGTGATTGATGGATGGCAGTTTACTTGGGTTGCAGGATCCTTCAAAATAGGAGGTTATATTGATGGTTAGGTTGGATTATGTTGCGGTATTATGTTATTGCATGTTATTATGTGTGTTACGCCTTATCATCAAGAGGTTTTATACTGTTGTATTTTATTTAATAAATAGTCTGCTACGGCCTTATACCAAAAGGAAGTCTGAGTATTATTGGGTTGGGTATTAAATTGGTTGGTAGCCGAAAGAATCTTGCATCCTAATAAGTCAAGTCTCTGGACAGAGCTTGCACTGGTGATTTGTGTAGTCTTTTTACTGGGAAAAGAAGTCAGCTGTAGAAAACCAACCACCCCATAGTACTATAGCAAAGTTGTTAGGGGTTTGCCTGAAACCCCTGAGAGCATTCACAGTTCCAATGGTTGTCATTGGAAACTGTCAGCAAGCTTAACATAGGTCGGAACTCATGATCACTACAAAAGCGCAAAAATATGCACCAAAAAGTTGCCACGGAATATTGATCTAAAGTAATTCTCTCGAGAGGTGAGGTAAGGGGAGAAAAGAAGCCATTGTGAGACACCGGCTGTTGCCCTAGTGAAGGGTTATGCGGTCTCAATTTAAGAAAGGAATAATAAATCTCCCCAATAAAAACATACAACCCCCCCATCACTGAGACAAGAACCTTCTATTTTTGTGATGAGGGTGGATAGTGCCTACCAAGCTCATTTCAGTTTAGAAGATCATTCAGGAGAGGAGATGGATACTGCCAGAAGTCAGATTGAGGGATTTGCCAACACAAAATATACGTTATTAAATAAGAAAAAATTATCCAAAAAGGTGTCAATAGGCTTCACATACTTTATATACGACTATGACTTTACCTTGATCATGTGTTACAAATCCACATAATGTGGCTCCTGCAGCCAACGGCAAGTGGAATTTTCCATTCAATCACAGTGTAAGTAATGCCAAGAGGACTTTACCTAGATTACAGCACAAACTACAGTCATTTGCCATGTGGCGCTTTCACTATGGTTTCCATGAGATGTACTGGTAGGATAGTTTATGTATTAGTCAGAGAAACTAGAGACAGTTTCATGAGGGCAACTGTGAAAGAGATTGTGAGAGCTGCACCTGTTCCTGGTCACAGGAACATCAACGTTCAATTTTGATAGATACAAGATAGATGAATGGATAGATAGATAGAAATGAGATGGATGGGATGGATAGATTAGTCAGGATAACGACTACCATCACACATACAGTGATAGGGTCCAGGCAGTTTAGGCCTGCACTATCTACTTGCACAATGACCCCACAACTGGACGACTGTCCCTATACTGTGATACGCGGGAGTCATACGGTAAAGGGACAACTGACAGTCTGACAATGAAGTCCAAGATACACCAGAGACAAATGAGAAAACTAAAACATGCCAAAAAAGTCAGAACCAGGAGACCAAAAACAATACCGAATCGCCAGAAGCCAAAGACATAATCACAATAGCAAATCCAGAAATCCAAGCCAAAAGGAGTCTATAATACAATAAGGGAACAGCAGGGGGAGCCAGAGGACGAGATTTTCACGGACACCTGCACATGCAGGCACCAGCCCTTTATGCTCTGGAGCCCCGGCGCACCACCTCAATGGCCTGCGGCTCCCATGTCAGAACAGGCCGCCCAACAGCCTCAGTTTCCCCTGGCAAGCTGCCGCATGGAGGTAGCAACAGCCAGGGGAACGGTGACATGATGGATAGCAGCACTGTGAAATGAGAATAGTAAAGTGTTTATAGCTCCATACTAAAAATGAGCAAATGGATTCTACAGAATTTATATTCGTTCCAAATTTTCTAAAAAGGTTCAGATTCTAACAAACCTGAATTTTTTTTTGCAATTTGTTTTAGGGAGAGGGAGAAAGAAAGAAAGAGAAAAAGACACACATACTAGTATGCTACTCTGGGTTTCTGGGCAATATATATCCGTTGTCTGGGGGTACTATTTCTCATTACAGAGAGCATATTGTAGGCCGGGCAACAGTCCTCTGAATTTCCATGTTGATACAGGCCTGTATCAACATGTGTTGAATAAATTTTGTAATTTTTCACTTTTTATCCAAGGAGTGCTGCGTTACATTTATTTGGATTGTGTTTGGACCCAGGGGAAAACGCTGGCACCTGAATCATCTGCATCACTTGAAGTGAGGAGTGCTGCCCTGCCATCTTTTGGAGAAATTTATAATAAATTATGTATGTATATATATATATATATATATATATATATATATATATATATATATATATATATATATATACACACATATACACACACACACACACACACTGCAGATCAAATAATACAATATTGATACATAGTGATCGTAGTGCATACATGTCAAATTAATGCCCATTATACAAAAGTACCTAAACCGGAACGGAGTGCACAGAATGCATTCCGTTCCGTTGTGTTCCCATGCTGCACACAAAAACGCTGCACAAAAAAAAAAAAAAACGATGTAAGTCAATAGTGCTGGAACAGTTTTATTCGGATCCCATTGACTTACAATGGTATTGGATGCCGGATCCGGTATGTTCATTTTAGATATAATACAACCAGATCCATTCTGAACAGATGCAGCCAGTTGCATTATTCAAAGGGATGTGTTTTCCTACGGCTTTGAGATCCTATGCCAGATCTCAAAATCAGAAAAGAAAATGCAGATGTGAAACTAGCCTTAGTATCACCACCATGGGTCGGACACTCTGGGAGGTCTTTGGTCTTGGATAACCCCTTTAATGTAAATTGCCACCATAAAAACAAGCAGCAAACTTGGTGAAAACCTTTGTGTGGTCGTAAACTCCGCTATGGGCACACAGCAGGCCTCAGAAAGAAAGGAGCGCCATATGGTTTTTGGAGGGAAGATTTTGCTGGAATGGTTTTTGGGCACAATGTTACATTTGAAGGCACACTAAGGTACCCCCACAGTAGAATCCCACAAAAAGTGACCCAATTTTGGAAACTACACCCCTCAAAGAATTTATAGAAGGGTGTAATGACACTTTGACCGCAGGGATAACAGGAGAAAAAGCACCAAAGATTGTGTTAAGCACTTTCTCCTGAACACTGCAACACCCCATGTGTGGTCGTAAATTGCTGTTTGGGCACAGAGCAGGGATCAGAAGAGAAGGAGCGCCAAATGGCTTTTGAAGGGCAGATTTTGGTGGAATAGTTACGGGCACCATGTTGCTATTGTTCAGCTTCTGGACACCAGTACCAGTAAAGCCGTGTGCTGTCCGCATCCGTTGCTCCGTTCCGTGGCCCCACAAAAAAATATAAATAAATAAAATAAAAAATAAATAGAACCAGTCCTATTCTTGTCAGTTTTGCAGACCACAAAACACACAACGGTCGTGTGGATGTAGCCTTAGTATGACACAATACACTGCAATACAGAAATACTGCAGTGTATGGATCACAAGTTCAGAAACAAAAAAATAAATAAAAAGCAGGGAAAAAACCTCAAGGGCTCTTTTTTTTATAAAGACCAAACTACATGATTGGTATTGCTACACTGTAATGAACAGTACAATAAAACGATGACATTATCACAGATTGTTAAAAAAAAAAGCCATTTTTTTTCATTCTACCTCCCAAAAAATTTAATAAAAATATTGTATGTAGCCTAAAATGGCACAGATGACAACTAGAAATCATCTCACAGCTCTTTCGACTGAAAAACAAAAATGTTATGGTTCTTTAAAAAGTGGTGACAAAAAAATAAAACGTCTTTTAAAAATGAAAACAAAAATATATATATATATATTATTTTGATATCTGCATAATTGTACTGACCTACAGAATAAAAAGTTAGTCATGGTGAAACCTATAAAGACAAAGGCCTAGAAACAATGTAAATGTAGTGTTTTTTTTCACGTCATCCCAAAAAAAATTGATTTCTCCTATATTTTAGATGCACCCCCAAATAAAAATCGCATTTAAAAATACAACTTGCCCAAACACAATCTTTCATACGGATATTTAAAAAGTTATGGCTTTTGAAATGCAGAGATTAAAAAAATTAAGATTACTGCAACATCCAAAAAATAATAAAAAAAATTAAAAATCGATAAAACAAGAAAAAAAAATGATAGTCTTACGCTACATATTTATTGTAGTCACATTCTGTTGTTCAGTGGGAACACTCTGCCCTCTAGTGGAGTTTTTTTTTTAAAGTGTAGTAGTAAGTAGTGACAAAAGGTAAAGTCAAAAAAGTTTTATAGGACAGTACTCTGCTACCATCTTGTGGTCAGTACTGATATAATACTACATATTCTCACTCTGATGCTGCCACCTGCTGGCCAAATTAATAATTAAAGCTCAATTTGCTGGGTACTTCATACGTATAGTTAAACCTACAACAACCCACTATTACAACGCATCAATCCTCAGAAAAAAAACATGAATAAACACCCTAAGGCAAATAGTAGGACTGCGGCTGTATTATGATATCATTACACAGCCGCAGTCCTACTATTTGCCCGAGTTTCATTGAGGAGGATGCTAGGATAGTTTGGACGGTCATGTTAAATGTTTGAGGTGATATGGTATCGTCATCACTATCCATTACTTATTCTATTGTCACCTGACTCCTTAACATTTTTGCAACTGTGGCTGCAATTTCCCTCAAGTGCGATTCTCCGCATTGTTGAGCCCTATTCTAGCGGCTCGTTTCTTCATGTCCTATCCCTTCTGACTAACACTGATATTTATTGTTCTATGTAATTTAATAAAATAAATTTTTATACAAATAGCATCCTAGTTTTTTGGTGTTTACTTCATACGTATATCCAAAGAATAAAGTGTGGAGACAGCACGTCCGTCTTGTGAAGTTATTTGACATGTCATTTACATCCTGCAACGCACCTGTGGATTTTTATACGTTGGAGAGATGACAATGGAATTGTAATGTCCCGGAGTGCTATTACCACTCCGCACCCAGCTACTGTCTCCTATGAGCTAATACGATGTCATCTTATGCATTTATTTCAGGTCCTATACACTGCATATTTATTTCTTGTTTTTGTTCATGTAGTTTACCTGGTTCACCAGAAGGTGGCAGCAAGCATGGCAGAGCTACATTTATAGAGAATGGAACCCTACTTTCCATTCTAACCCTCTCTCTAAGGAAGGGAGGAGACTAGTTAGTGATGAGTCAGTTCAGCTTACCCCCTCATAGGGGTAAGGTGTGCAGCAGGTGCATTTCCCTGTTGGAGGAGCCCTGTCTAGGCCAGCTAGAGCACCTTCAGCTCAGCTGGATGTGGAGGCCACAGCTTGGAGCCTCTGAAGTCAGGAGGAGTTTTCCCTGGAGAAATCTAGAGTCAGACTACAGAGAGAAGTTGCAGCATCCTGCAGAAGCAAAGATTCTTTTTAAGCCTGTCAGTACAACAGAGCCAGAGCAACCATTGTAGCAGAGAGGAGTTTGCCTGCCACAGTTTTAATGCTAAAGCCTGCTGGGAACCAAGATAAAGTTTGTAAACGGTTTGGAGAAACATTTATGCCAAGTAAAGCTGCTTTTTAACTTCATCACAAAGTCTGGACTCAATTTATTTTTCATCTCCAAGTTAATTACTTCCCTTTTTCTGCTTTCGGCAGGCAACGTCTGGGGTTCCAGTGTATCCAGGTAGGAGCACCGTGACATGTGCACAAAACCCTACACCACTCTGGCATTCCTACACCTGGGTACCACCAACACCATTTCTTTAAGGGACTCTGCCCTATTGTTTTTCTGACAGCAGTTGATACAAAGCAACATTTACTTTGAGGGCACTTTTACACTAGTGTTATTAGAATCCGGCATGCAGTTCCGGCAACAGAACTGCCTGCCAAATCCGGCAAACTGTATACAAAACTGATATCCTTGCTTTCCTGATCCGTTAGATGGATCCGGTAAAATACCGGTATCATCTGGAATAACGGATCCGGTATTTAAATTTTTTCTAAGCTCAAAAGTGAAAATTGCTCCTCCTTTGTCCCGGCGCATGCACAGACCGGAAAACCGGATCCAGCAATGCGGTAATTTCAAGAATACTTGGTACCGGATCCGGCATTAATCCATCTCTATGGAAATTAATACCAGCAAGTGCGGTATTGATCCAGGATTTTGGCCGGAAAAAATATCGCAGCATGCTGCGGTATTTTGTCCGGTCAAATACAGCAAAAGGGACGGAACGGAAGACATCCTGATGCATACTGAACGGATTGCTTTCCATTCAGAAAGCATTAGAACAAAACTGATGCGTTTTTTTTTCCTGGTATTGAGACCCTTTACCGGATATCAATACCGGATAAGAATAACGCTAGTGTGAAAGTACCCTAAGGGACCCCTTGCCATCCGCCTGACGACTGCAGAATGTAGGGAAAGGTTTATTAAACGCAATTGTCTACGAACAAATAAAAATGATTTGCCGGTCCATAAACATTTCCTGGAGGCAAAAATTCTGCATTATTGACCATGCGCCTAAAGCAGAGAAGAGGAGGAGATAGAGGAACATTATTAAAACAAAGGGAATTAAAATGGATACATGAAGCTGATACATTGGCCCCTAGGGGCATGAATACTGACCCATATTTTTGAACATTGCGACCTGTGATTTGCTTCCGATGTTAATAGGATTCTGCATCCCGGTTACGGTTTTTATTCTCTTTAGGACGTTTTTTGACGAGGTCTTTTATAAAAGGACGTCAATTCCCTTGGTGAGGGAAAGATTCACCATAGATTAGGTCATTGGTCTATGGGCTCCTCATGTATTCCATTTGTTGGTAGAATGCATATTATTTCTATTGCATTAAGTCGACAAGCTTTTTATAAGGATTACATTCCCGGTAAATCCATTATGAGTTACTGCAGTTAATAATACCATCATTTTGCGCTATTTCCGCGCAGTTATAGTAAGTCACAAACTCTTTACAATAATCACATTCCCGGTAAATCCATTACGAGTTACTGCGGCCACTTAATATCTTTATTTATGTGCTACTTCTACATGTCAATACTTTCTAGCGCCCTCAGCAATGAGTCTACATTAGCAACTTCTTCGCCCCCTGCTGGACATCAGCGCTACGTCGACATGAATAGGCGATTCAGCACGCATGCGCGTGCGCTCTCTCACATTATGCCCACACTCTGGTGCGTAACCTTATGCGCATGCATACCTCTTCTGTATCGATGTTATAGGAGGAGCCACATTTAGAATGTGGGTCACATATAGATTTGATGTTTATCCCCATGACCATTAGCATACTATGGGGACGGCACTTTAGTATACTGCATGGAGGTGAACGCTGGCAGCACGTGCGGTTAGAAATACCGCATGGGGGTGAACGTTAGAGATGGCCTTGCGGTTCGCGGCGAACTTTGCGCGTTTGCGATTCGCTGAACATGCAAACATATGGCGATGTCCGCCGGTGCCATATTCTTTTGCATGGCGCTGAACTTTGACCCATGTTACATCCATCAGGTGGGACAGGACAGCCAATTGAGACATTTCAGCACATGGACACCCTCTACCCAATAAATAAACCCGATCTGGCCGCCATTTTACATTCTGTGTTTGGCCAGTGTAGGGAGAGGTTGCCGTGTGCAGCAGGGACAGACTGTTAGGGACACCAAACGCTAGCTAATAGGGCCACAAAAGTCCTTTTAAGGACTGGTATAGGTGTGATATCGATAGGTGTGATACACAGAGGGGTGTGATATACTTATAATATACTTTCTAACAAAGTATATAGTGCATTTGTATTGTGCGGCAGTTGTGTGCGGTTCTGCTGCGATACCGCAGCTATACAGAGGGACAAGCGCTATTGGAACAACTATTTGCAACGGGTGTGATATACCTGTTGCCCAAGGAAAAAAAAAAAAAAAAAAAAAAAACAACTGATTGAGGGGGTGTGATATACCCTCTTCCAGATACACCTGCTTCCACAAAATACTGATTAAGGGGTTCGATATACCCGTTTCCACCAAATACTGAATGAGGCCTGCGATATACCTGCTTCCACAAATACTGCTCTTCTCTAGGGACTTAGGCACAAAGGTAATTTTAAAAATGACAGGCAGAGTAAGAGGCAGGCCTTTCCGCAGGGGTGGTAGGGATCGGGCAGGTGCCCACTTTTAAACCTGGCATGAGCGGGGAAAAAGATGCAGATTTGCGCCACAATCTGTGTCAGATTAACATAGACGTATTTCTATATAATAAATGACTCCCTAATTGTATTATTATTCGGGGGTAGGGCTAATATCTTTATATTATATAGATTCTAGTGTATTATACTGTGCTCTGTATTTCCCAGTAGAAAATGATCCTTGGGAAACACAGTCCTCATCCCTGACCACCAGGACCAGATAGCGCTCTGTCAGTACATGGCGGCCTCCCCTCTCCGCCACGCTGTGTACTGGTGCTTATTCTGACACTAGGGCTGGGTTCACATCCTATTTTTACCATCCATTTAATGTATACCAAAAATGTATGCGCTAACAGATGCCTCAGACTGATGCCGTACAGTGGGGAAAAAATAAACTTGTCACTGCCACTAGGGGAGTGGCTCCCCCTGGTGGTGAGATTGAACCGTGCACCACCAGCCCATTTACCATGTGCTTTTAAATCAGATAGCTTGTACAGCTGCATTCTACCCAGCCCATACTGCAGGCTCACAGCCTGGGAGAGGCATGCGTAGGATGCAGCTTGGTACTACTTTGCCCAGATTGTAGGCTGTAAGCCCAGGAGAGGCATGTTAGAGTAGGACCCATCTGATTAGAAGCCACCTTGACGACCGGTAGATGGGCCCGAAATATTTTTGATCAATTATATTCACAAAGAGCTTCTAGCTGCATTTGCAGCAAGTATGACCCCCAAGCATTTATTCTTTCAGTGTTTGCCTATATCTTTGTGCAATTGACTAGCAGAGTGCTGTTACCTGTAGTTCTACGAATCCAAGTGATGCCGTACAGTGGCGTCCGTTCACCATACATTTCCATTGTAAAAAAAAAAAAAAAACATACGTTAACGTATGTATTTTTTTTTATTGGACTCTGCAGGATACAAAAACGGGGAGTGCTGCACATTTGTATACATCAAACAGATAGAAAAAAACGTGATGTGAACACAATGGGGGGGTGGGGTACAAAAATTCTGTGGGGCCCAGTCAGTTCTAGCTACATCACTGCACATCTCCTTCTCTCCTCCAGGCCCAGCAGTGACGTGATGTGTGTGTCTCACTGCTGCAGTGGGCCTAAGGAGAGAAGGAGCTGCGGTTAGTGAATGACAGGACCGCCGGCTCCCCTGCGCTCCAGCAATGATAGGTATGTGAGGGGGCCACTGGGGGGGAAGGGGGGTCATTACACTGTGAGGGTCCCTTACACAGTATAATGACCCCCAGTGCCCCCCCATTTAGTATAATGATCCCCAATGACTCTCCATTCAGTATGACCACCAGAGCCCCAATTCAATATAATGACCCCCAGTTACCACCATACAGTATAATCCCCAGTGTGGGGGCCACTGGGGGTCATTATTCTGAATGGGGGCTGACTGGGGGTTATTATTCTAAATGGAGGGCCACTGTGGGATCATTATACTGTGTGTGGGGCCACTGGGGGTCATTATACTGTATAGGGGCCACTAGTGCCTCAAGGGGGCCCACTGGGATTTATCGCCCAAGGGCCCACACGAATCTGGAGCCGGCCCTGCCTCCAGCCACATAATCACAAGTTCTTTTCTGTCCGGTGAATGCCAAATTTTTGGGGCCCGTACTCCCGTGGCCTAAAATATAATATTTCTAGGCTCCAGCAGGGCACATTTTTGAGAGTTTCCCTTTAAGACGCATAAAAAATGGCCCCTGATTAAAATACATATTTTTGTGGGAATTTTTGCCAATGATCCCCCTCTGGTATGTCACTGTCCATGTTGTGGGACTATTTGTGCACTTCTAGTAAGTGTTTGGTGGCTGCAAATATGACCTGAAGGTTTTTCAGGTTCGCCTGCCATTAAAGTGAATGGGGCCCGCCGCAAATATTTGATCGCGAACGGTCCGAGTTGATGTTCGTCCATCACTAGTGAACGCCGCTAGCACGTGGTCACCATATATAAATAGCAACCTTGTTGCACACGGAGTATCTTTGATCTTTACAGCCGAAATGTTGCATCTGGAATAAAACTTCACAAGAAGGACGTGCCGTCTCCACACTTCATTCTTAGGATATACGGATTTCCAATTAATTAAAGGGAAGCTCACCACTTTCCTTGGAGACACGCACCCACTACTTATCCTAAACAGGAGTGCCGTCTGCCTTTTTCTTTTGAGCTGGGTGCTTGGCAGGTGGCGTGTCCACCACAGATCTCCATAATCATCTACATCCCCATTAGGAAGGTGCTGAGAACTCCCCTTCTGCAGGGGAACTTCTAAAAATGAGGCAGAGAATTGGCCCAAGGATGGTGGACAGGCCCTTTGGAGGGGCATAATCGGGCACCATGATGGGGGTCCTCTTTGATCTATGTATGCCATCACATGAAGCAGTAGTATCACATTACATTGGTCTTACCTGGAATCATTTTGATAGCCGTATTAACAGCTGCCCAGTCATGAACTTTGTCAAACTTCCAGTCAAGCAAAAAATTCCCATTATCCGTCACCACTGGGCCCTGTATGGAGAAAAAAAAAAAGAACCAGTCACATTAAGCAATGGAATAAAACCAGTTTATTTAATCAGATTATATAAAAGAAATCGGATAAGTTCCCCTAACATCAATTAGGAACCGATTAGTGGGAAGTCAATTACATTCGAGCTCTGTTTACTACACAGCCAAAAATGTCCTGCTACTTGCTACCACCACTAGGGGGTGCTTACTAGAACTGTATTGGAGCTGTATAACTTCATAAGGAGTGAGCTCCCCCTAGTGGTGACTGCAGGCAGCTAAAAATTCTATGGTAGTGTTAACCTATAAAGAGAGCCCAATAAAGTTGTACTGTGAAGTTAACTGGAACAGGATTTTGCGCCTAAAAAAAAATAAAAAAAGTTTTTCACATTACAAAAAGTTTGACTATTGTAGTAATGAAAATATTCTGAAATAGTAGATGGAGGAGCAGTCAGACTGCAAAGGCATTGCAGGGACAGACCATTGATTTCAATATCAATTGTGTAATGCTCTCTCTCTCCAGCGGGAGTGCTGCAGGAGAACTGAACACCTGCCGTCAGATTCTCAAGGCGATTACAGCAGATTGCTGTGCATTCCTGCAGCAGGACAACCTTTTAATAAAACAAATTGGACATCTCCTTAAAATATTTTGAGTCTGTAGTATTGTCATCTTCATCCGGAGCTGGATAGACAAGGTGTGCGAGTGGGTGGGGAAATGGGGGGTAGACAACTAAATTTCTATGGGAACAACTAAACAAACATGGGAATCTCTGGTGCATTTATCGATTGTAACTTACAGCTTTGCTGACGGCCATCCGCAGTTCGGCCACACCACCAAACCTTTGCTGGATAGTTTTGGTCACTGGAACGTAAGCCATCGGGAACACTTCTATAGGGATCCCCTTCTTCCACTGGTCTCCAAAGTTTTTGGAATCCTTCCTGGTTGGTTACAGAGAAGATACATAAATGATGGTAAATGCTGAAGGAAATCAATGAAGTCAATGAAATAGATTGAAATTCTGTCTATTATGGACACCCCTTTTTAATACTAAAGATGACGACCGGGTGTCCTGCAACGCCAACACAGTAGAAATAAAGCATTACACAGTCTGCAGTCAAATCAATAGGCTCTCATAACGAACAGATATGTTGGGTCCTCCAGATGTTCTCTGCTCTGGCTGAAGGTCTCGAATGGGAGACTCCTTTCTCCTTCCAAACCAAATTTGTAACAATATCCCCACCATCAAAGACCTCAAGAGGTTGTCATTAACCTTACAGTACCAGTGTGGAAAATCTGCCAGTTATATCGGAATATCTTTCCTGACCCTATAAACAGCTTAATCACTCTTACCATGCTACAATCTGAGAAACATGAGTAGTTACCAGTGAATCGGCCACATATCAAATATATGGGGGTCCGACACCCAGCACCACCACCGATCAGCTGTCCTCAGAAACATAAGGGCTCGTTCACACAGCACAATTGGCCTGCAGGCCGCCTGCCCTCCCACTGCTTTCAACAGGATGCGGTGCTGCAGTTCTAGGGTCAGAGTTCTGCAGTCGTGACCATGCCATGTTCCTCCTTGGAGAGGTGTGTGGACAGAGGCAAACTTAAGGCTAGCCTATGTGTCTGCTGGTAGTTTTTGCTCCAAACAGCTGATTGGTGGTGGAGTTGGACCCCCACCAATATAATATTGATGACCTATCCAGAGAATAGGTCATCGGTATCTAAAAAGTGAAAAACCCCTTTAAAAGAAGATGAGAAACCAAGGACATATAATGGAGGATTATTTTATTTTATGAGTGAATACCCTTATCCAGGTTTTTACAAGTGATCACCTATCCTGAGGATCAGCCATCAATGTCCGATTGGTGAGGTCCGAACCCCTGCCCTGAAGTGAATGGGAGCAGCTCTACAGTGACTAGCTACATCCGGAAGCTACTCAGTAGAGAGGTGGGGTGTTGGACCTCTATCAATCAGATACTGATGGTTAATCCTGAGGAATAGTAAAAGAGTGGACAACCCCTTTAAAGTTTAGGCAAGTTCAGTGAATCCAGAATGCTGCTGCCTTCACCAGCTCTCATGTATCACACCAGCTTCTTTCCTGTGCCGCTTTAATCTGACACGACCTGTGCAATCTCTTCTCCCTTGCATGGACACAGATATGGATGCTGCCCGTGTGCGAGAGCTCTCATCCCCTCTCTCAGATTCTGCCGGGCGCCCACTCCCTTCTCTCTGCACCGATGCTAACCAGTGGTCTCTCCTCTTGGGTGCTTTCTTCCCTCTTCAACGCTCTACTCTGCTTTGAACAATGTTTCCCCTTTTCTTTTGGTATCTCAAATACCAAAATACAGAGGTAAAAAGCAGAGGAGGTCATCTCCAGGCCAACAGCAGCTGAGAGAAGTGTGCAATCAGATCTATGTTAGAAGCAGCAGCAGCACAACCAGCTATGTGCAGGAGATGCACAAACTGTACAGCAAAATATGGCAGTACATTTCTAATGATGGATAATACAAATGTGATAGCACTCTACATCCAGCATTCTGCCCTGCCTCCATGCTGGATGAGGCATTGGTGTACATTTTGGCCAAAACGTAATAAGCCACTCACCACGTCAAGGTCGCCTCTATTGAGTGGTCCTTAACACTAGTTCCTACCTGTTTATGGGCCATGTCATGGCCCATAAACAGGTAGGAACTAGTGTTAGGGACCACTCAATGGAGGCGACCTTGACGTGGTGAGTGGCTTATTACGTTTTGGCCAAAATGTACACCAATGCCTCATCCAGCATGGAGGCAGGGCAGAATGCTGGATGTAGAGTGCTATCACATTTGTATTTTCCGTTTGTATATGTATTTCGCCATAGTGATGTGCACCTACATACGGGTTGTGCTGACGCAATCCCCCACATTTCTAATGATGACCATTTAGAGAGTTGCTCCATTTTGCAGAAAGGAAGCAAATATACAATAAAGCAAATTCAGTGCAAACCAATTAAGTTAATCGTCACCTTTATGATCATTTTTTAAGGCGGCCCAGGCCCTTTTTTATCTAATACAGCAAACAAAACTCTCTGAATATACACAGATTTAAAAGAGATTTCATCTGCCTACATCCACCACTAGAGGGAGCTTACTGCACACTATATTATCCGATCAATGTACAACATCGTGTAGCACTCCCTCTGGTGGCCTCTATAAACACCTGCCTCTTGCAGTCCATAACTCCATTTTCTTACCTGTAGTCAGCAATTACAATAAAGGATTTGGCACAACCGGCTACTATCTTCTCTTGGGCCAAACATCCCCTGAAACAAAGGAAAAATAGCTTAGACCTAAAATTGTAAAGTGTTTTGGGACACAAAGAGAGAAACTACATGGGATTGAGCGGGAAACTCGGCACTTAAACAGTTTTTTTTATAAACTGCCCCCTTCTAAAAATATTTGCACTTGCCCCCATTGATTAACACATCCTACTGAAGATAATGACTGACCTGATGCAAATACCCCAGGGTCTCCAGCACCTATGGACCTCATAGGGTGGGGGATGTGGGCAACAGATTTTAGGTATTCTAATATTCTTAAACATACATTTCTTTTAGAAATCACCACCTTAGTCTCCATTCACACACACTTCTAGAATATTGTAATAAAACGTTACTAAGTTAAGTTGCCTCTGGTACAAATTAAAAATCCACTTTACCCTCCGCCTTTGATTAGGTCGAGTTCAGAATCCACTTCATCGGCACCATCAATAGCAACATCAAGCTGCATAGAAGACATAATCATTAATATTACAGGTCTGTACACTTCACTGGAAACAGATCAAAATTCCCTTTCTTCTTACTAAACAGCCGGGGAATGAAACGGTAAAATTCTGGCTGCCTGCAGCGGCCACTAGAGGGAGCTCACTGCATACAGATGTATACATCTCCCACTGAAGATCTCCACTATTAAGGACAGTCCAGGAGCAGTTATGAATGGAAGCCTTGGACCTCATGTACATTGCAGAGAGGCCATATGGCAGCACATGTAGTCTGGCAGGGCTCTGCAATATGGAGAGACAGAGGCTTGGAGAGGATATGGTGCCTTACAGAGGTAATGTATACTATACATGAACACGATGCCTCACATGGATTTCCATGGAAAAATTGCTCAAGGGAGTCGTACCCAGTCCTCTACAGATGGGTTTCTGGTTTGGCAGTGTTTATTTGCATGCATTAGTGTTATTACATCTACACAAACCATTATTTTTTTGGACTAACGCTAGCGTTTCAAATTACAGATTGCATTTAACAAATGCCCACTAGATGGCAGTGTTGGCTCTGACAAATCGTGAATGAGAAGATACTTGAATTAATCAGACATTTAAGAATGGAGATAAATCTTTTATTAAATGATTTTATTGCACTGGGGGGGGGGGGGGGGGGTTCTCTCAATCTATGCCTCCCAAAAATAACTAAAAAGTGCAAAACATGAACCTAGCCTAAAATCTACTAAACTCAATCTGTTGTATTACTAAATTGGTCTCAGTTAAAATTACCTGAAATTATAGATTATCTCATAGTTTTAGAGACAAGTTCCAGGAATTAAAACCATTATAGCATCATAATAAAGACGCAGGGGGCAGCATTTGTGTTAGGGGTCTATTGTGATCTTACCTCAGGGTGTCTCTCCAGGTCAGTAAGGGTTAATCCATTCTGAAGGATCAGCTGCCTTGCCTGTGAAATCAATTAAAAAGACGCATGACCGCTTTCTAGAGGACACATGACTGCTCAGGATCTAAGCAATAAATGGGGGGGGGGGGCAGAAAAGTTCTACATGGGGGAAGATATAAGCAAAAGAGAGATAGTAGAATATCAGTCACATGGCAGGAGGACAGCCACAGCACACCGTGTGTATGGGAATTAGTCAGGGGTGAGGGCTGGGGAACATTCTGTGCAGCATAAAGGAGTTTTCAGGATCAAAAAGGAAAAAATGTATAAATAAAAAGCAGTGTCTGGTATTGCAGCTTACAGTCATTCATGTACAAGCCACAATGCCAGTCAACCCGTGAACAGAGAGAGATGGTGCCGCTTTTGGGGAGGAAAAAAAAAAAAAAAAAAAACAACAGATCCTTTTCTTCTGATTATGGATAACCCCTTTAAGGTTAATTATGAAGATATCACAGTGCCCATGAATTATCCTTATTAAGCTGCTTTCAGACGAGCGAGTTGCACACTCCGGACTCGGAGGAGCGCGAGTATAAGACAGCTCCCGTCCTGACCTCCCAGCACTGCCAGGGTCACATAGCATTATATTGATTTATGATGCTATGTAACCCCTAAAGGTCTGGGATGTATTGGATAACTCTGACATAATGCTGTCAGTGTTATCCTATACATTCCAGAACTGTAAGGGTTACATAGCATCATAAATCAATATAATGCTACAGTGCTGCCCATAATTATTCATACCCCGGGCAAATTTTGACTTAAAATGTACTTTTATTCAACCAGCAAGTAATTTTTTGACGGGAAATTACATAGGTGTCTCCCAAAAGATAAGACGAGGTACAAGAGGCATTATTGTGGAAAAAAAAAACATTTCACAGCTTTTATTTACATTTGAGCAAAAAATACAAGATGTTCCGCTGCTTCCGCACTGTGGAAAATCTCAGAGGACGTGGTCGGAAGCCAAAAGTGACACCTGTGCTGGCCAGGAGGATAGAGAGGAGAAAAAGAATCCAAGGATCACCACCAAGACCATCCTGGTGAATCTGGGCTCTGCTGGTGGCAATGTCTCAAGGCAGACAATCCAACGGACACTGCACATTGCAGACCATGGAGGACGCCGCTTCTCCAGATAAGGCGCACAAAAGCTCGCTTGGCCTTTGCAAAAGCTCATCTGGACAGAGAAGACAAAGAAGAAGACTTCTGGTCTTCTGTGTTACGGTCAGATGAAACAAAAATTAAATTATTTGGTCACAATGAGGTTTCCTTCATTTGGTGTAAAAAAGGAGAAGCCTTCAACCCAAAGAACACCATCCCCACTGTCAAACATGGTGGTGGGAATCTAATGCTTTGGGGGTGTTTTTCAGCCAATGGACCAGGGAACCTAATCACAGTAAACGGCACCATGAAAAAAGAGCAATACATGAGGATTCTGCACGACAACATCAGGCAGTCTGCAGAGAAACTTGGCCTTGGGCACCAGTGGACCTTTCAGCATGACAATGACCCAAAACACACAGCAAAAGTGGTGAAGAAATGGTTAGCAGACAACAACATTAACGTTTTGGAGTGGCCCAGCCAGAGTCCAGACTTGAATCCAATTGAGAATCTGTGGAGGGAGCTAAAGATCAGGGTGATGGCAAGAAGACCCTCCAACCTGAAAGATTTGGAGCTCATTGCTAAAGATGAATGGGCAAAAGTACCTGCGGAGACCTGCAAAAAGCTGGTCTGCAATTATAGGAAGCGTCTGATTGCTGTAATAGCCAATAAAGGCTTTTCTATTGAGATGGGTATGAATAATTTTGGACTGGACACTTTGCTCAAATGTAAATAAAAGCGGAGAAATGTTTTTTTCCCACAATAATGCCTCTTGTACATCGTCTTATTATCTTTTGGGAGACACCTATGTCATTTCTCGTCAAAAAATTACTTGCTGGTTGAATAAAAGTAACTTTAAGTCAAAATTTGCCAGGGGTATGAATAATTATGGTTAGCACTGCATGTGACCCCTGCAGTGCTGGAAGTTCAGGACAGGAGTTGTCTTATACTCACGCTCCTCCGAGTCTGCAGTGTACAACTCGCTCATCTGAAAGGGCCTTAGATGTAGTCAAACTTTCCCCACTCCGTTATTCATGCCCCAGACTCCTTTTGTCTTGGAACTGGATGTAGGTGTCCGACAGTGATCATTACCAGCCTTGGGAAACTTATTTTTAAGACGCCACTGCACTTATTCCTGGGTCAGACAGGCCACTCTGCATCTCATCTGACACTTCAGTTTCCCCCATGAATACAGTGGAAAATAAATGTAATAAATGTACTTTTTCCCCAGATAACTCTCTACAACTCCTCCCTCACTCTTTAAAGGGTGTCTGTGCTGTTTTGGTAATGACCACACCTCTGGCAGGTGTTGTTGGTTTGGTCATTTAACTTCCCCTATTTATTACTGCTTACCCCTTGTAGGCGGGCAGTTTATAGCTTCAGTTTCTGGACTCTGGGCTAGCTGGTTGTTGGTTCTCGGTTGAGCTCCTGGCGCTGCCTTTGCTCCACGTGAATTTAAGCGTCACCTTTCCTATTTGTATTTTGTTTGTTGTATTCCCCTGTCTATTGTATCCAGGCCTGAGGGAGAATCCTGTTCATCCCTCTGGTGGAGGAATAGGTTGTCTCAGGTCCTGTCACTATACCAGGGCCCTACAGGGTGTGTTAGGGCTCTAGGTTCCTGTGTATGAACTTTCCTACCATCAAGGTCAGTTCATATACCGATAGTGAGTCAGGACTTGGATTAGGGTTGTTCTAGGAGGTGACCTCCTCCTTTACCCTAGTTTCCAGGCCTCGTTCCTTTACCCTTCCCTCCTGTGCTTGGTGTGGAGTTTTCCACCCACACCGCATCCGTGACAGAATCACAGGATGCCATTCTGCATTGTACTTGCGAAATGGAAGAAGGATGTGCTGTGGCTCTGTCTGCCAAGAGTCTGCAGACATAAGCCGCTGATATACTGTGAAAGGGACAGTATAAGATGACAGGGGGAGAATAGGAGATATATTTGGGAGTTTTGAGTATATCAGTTTGATCAGGGAAAGAGATAGTGAGGGAGTGAGTCTGGTCACCATCAAATGTATTTGCTGGCAAGCTAGTATCAGCTCAGCTTATGGCAACTTACAGACTCCTGCAAAAACAGCCATTTCATTTAAGTTTCATAGGCTTAAAGGGGTTGTCTCACTTCAGCAAATGGCTTTTATTATTAACCAGTTTCTATTTACAGTTTGCAACTGGGCATCACAGTGTGTTATAACCACACTCTTCCCATAGCCTCCCTCTCAAACAGTAAGAACACCATCATCCTTTGCACATTATTGTGTACAGATGGCCAGGCAGGGTCATAGCTATAGGAGGTGCAGAGCCAGTGGTCACATAAGGGGTCATATGTCTAAAGGGGGCCAAAGGCCTCTCTGCCGCAAAAGGATTATAAATGCCGCCTTGAAGATGGAGGCCCAGTTACAGATTTTGCATTGGAATTTGGAAGCTTCAAATTACACCTCTACAAAAGGTGACATCAGAGAACAGGCAGAGGGAGAAGGTCTCATAGGGCACCAAAGCAAAAAACTTTGAATAGGTCAGGGGGGCCCATAACGTTTTCCAATACGTGTGCGTCAAACACTCCAGACAATGTGGAATGCAAAGCACAAATCCCCAGATTTCAGACAAATCTTCATTTTTTTAAGTGGAAAAAAAGGTTAATGAAAAAAGTTGCCTTTTACCCTTTTTAGGTTAGAAAAAGTGGAGCAGTTGCTTCATAATTAAGGTGCTTGTACGGACCACCATTTCTCAATGAATTTACATTTGACCACTGGCAGAAATACACAGATCTGTATGGCTGGGGGAGGGGGGGGGGGGGTTGATCAATGCCTGCTCCTTACCCTTACACAGTAGATAATAAAACTGTGCCTTCAGCAACCACTAGGGGGAGCTCAGTAGAAATAGGAATTTCTACAGCAACCATTGCTATCAGTGGAAGCTGACAAAACCTTTGCCTTGAGCTCCCCCCTAGTGGTGGCTGAAATTCCTGCATTTTCTATGTCAGGAAAAAAGAATTGTTGGGCACCGTTCTCCTTTCTCTTACGACTCTAGTGCCAAAGGAAATCAATACAGCTGGCAGCCTGGGACATGGGCAAGCATTTTTTTTTTTCCTTTTTTGCAACTCTTTAGGTATTTAGGTATTACAATATCTTTTTAGGTTCTACCCTGGTCTGCAGACCCCCAATTCTACATGGAGAAGGGTCACCTCACGTGGAGATGAAGGTGTCATGCTGAATTAGATGTTAGGAATGGATGCCTTGGTGCAAATGGTGTCGTGTAGGAGAAAGAAATCCAAAAAGTGCTTACCTGGAAGGAGGTGGGGACGCAGAACACATGGAGGTTCTCTTTTTTCACTCGCTCCGCTAAAAATGAACAAAAAATTAATAAAATTTTAAAAAAGTGTTTTAGGGAGATGTTTCTATGAAGTGACATGCTAGATCTAGTCCTCTTCTAACCCGTACTCCAATCAGGTCTGCAGGCTGTGAAGGCATGCTAGGGGGTGCAGGTTCCCAGCAGCTGGGGAGAAGTAGTGCTGCCCAAGGTCTCATTCAGGTGGGCACATTGTATTCGTGTTTAAACAGGCTACCCAGTCTTAGAAAAACATTGCTATTTTCTTCCAAAAACAGCACCACACCTCTCCGTGGGTTGTGTCCGGTATTGCAGCTTGGCTCCACCGGAATGAACGTGGATGAGCTGCAGTACCAGACATAACCTGGAGACAGATGTGGTGCTGTTTCTGGAAGAACGCATACAAGTTTATCTAATCATGTACAACCCATTTGACTGTCCAAATGTTTTATGGACATTCCTGGGTGGATCAAGGGTTAAAAGGTGGTGTTCACCCCGGGGACCTTTTCTACAGACCTCCCAGCAAGGTCAGACCAGTGGTGGAAATCACTTATCTGAAGCGCGCTGCTGGGTTCCAGGTCCATTATTCCCCCCCTCCATATGAACATCCATTTTGACACAGGTAATGTGGCCGATGCAGCCAATGACTGCCCGCAGTGGTTAAGTGCATCATGTTACTGGGTCACCAGATGCACAGATGACATGCCACCACTGCAGCTAGTCATTAGCAGCAGCAGCCACGTGACGAGCATCAAACCAGATGCCGGTGCATGAGGGGAAGCGATGGAGCTGAAACCTGGCAGCACGCATCAGGCAAGTATGGTTCCCACTGCAGGTCCAGCCATGCTGGGTAGCCCCATGAAAATTATTCTTTATTTTTCAACCAGATCCTGGATCCGAATTTTATAATTGCATGTAATTAAAAATGTTGTGTATCCACCGAGTTATTCAATAAAATGTAATTACTAAATGCCACCAGCTGTTTTTTCCCCCCCTTATTTTTCTGTCCACCTCTGTAAAATCCCTGAGGTGGTCGCACATGCTCAGTTCCAACTGACAGCAGTCAAATCTACAGTTAGAAGCTGTGACTGTTACAGGAAGGAGAGCTGCAGCAGAAAGGACAGACCCCCAGAGCGGTTATAGGGAGAGAACCGCAGCAGGAAGAACATGCCCCCCCCCCCCCCAGAGCTGTGATAGGGAGATAGCGGAAGCAGAAAGGACCTGCTCCCAGAGCTATGATAGGGAGAGAGCTGAAGCAGAAAGGACACCCTTCTGAGCTGCCATCTTGAAATTAACATAGCATAGCAATTGGAGCAACGCCCCACAAATAGGAGTACAAATGTTGAGTTGTCTGATAGATATAACACAGATAAGCTGCTAGAATAAGGACCTTAACTGCAGTCAAACGCACCTAACCGGTTCACTGCGTGGACAATGGTTGAGCCACTCCCAATGCCGAGCACCTGATTATTCTGCAAAGAAAAAGAATACAGATTATAATTAATGTTGAGTGAATCGAAGTATCTGAAGTGGACTTCCATCAGAATTTCAGGATTTTTTTTTTTTATTAATCACGAAGCAGAATTTCCCCTTCCCGAATTTGCTTCGTAGTAACAAAATCAATTTTTCCTAAAATAGTGGCTGAAAATAATAAAATTATACTCCCCTCCTCCACTCTGCATGCAAATGGATCAGGTTTTGTTTCTTTTTTTTAACCCCTGAAAGGCTTCTAAAGGGGTTAAATGACGGGGGGCCGCGATCGCCCTCCCCATCATTGCATCTGCTCCACACAATGGAAAGCGATTCATGATGAAGTAATTCGTAACAAATCGAATTTCTTGTCGAGGTTCGGTGAAGCTGCCGAATTGAATTTCTCATCCTTCGTTCATCTTTAATTATTTAATTTATCAAACTAAACTAAATTATCAAAATTTAATTTATCAAACTGGTGTTCATCTTTAATTATAATCCACCCAATTAAGAGCAGAGGAACCATTGTGATCTCTGCATTCCCATGAGAGGTCTAAAGGCCCCTTTACGCGGGATGACAAATCGGGGCAAATAGGGTTTGTGCCCATCAATGCCGTGTGTAAAGCTGCTGTCGATCACACAATCTGAATAGGAACGAGCAATGGCAGAAGCACATATGCTGCATATAAATACAGTTCCTGCCTTCCTTCAACTGCCACCAGGGGGAGCATATTGTTTATATACTGAACTAAATAATCAAGCAGTATGCAGTAAGGTTCTGAGCTCCCTCTAGTGGCATCTTCAGGCACTGTCAGCCCACGTACAGGGGTTTTAAAGAGGCTCCGTCAGCATGATCGACCCTATTAAACCAGAACGTTTTTTCTATGCTTAGAAACTAATACACATCACTGATTTCATATATAAAGCGGAAATGTGTATATTAGCTTTCTAAGTGTGGTAAGGCTACAGTAAAGCTGTTTTCACATCAGCGCTTTACATTGCTGTTCTTCTGCTCTGTTATAGGAGCAAAAGAATGAAAACAACCGAAATGCGAGATTCGGCACTTAACTGAAGTAAACGGACGGACTCCATTAACTATAATAGGATTCGTTATAACTGATGCACAGGATCAGTTTTTGTTTTTCTCAGTTTTTCTGACGGATCAGAAGAAAGGAAAATTAAATGGGAGATGTGTACTCTCCCTAAGGGCCCAATTACACCTACAGATGATGCAGGTGATTGTCAGGAGGGAAACGTTCCTTTCCGGCATTTCTCTGCTCGCTAGCGGAGGAGAGCGCTGCTGTTACATGCAGCAATCTCCTCCTCAGTATGGAGAGGAGTGATCGCTATGCCATCATTCTTCTCCATACTGAATCGTTGTTTGTCGGCAGCAGATCGTGATCACACGGCACGGATTTTTAAAGGGGTTCTGCAGGTTTTTTTTTAACTGATGATCTATCCTCTGGATAGATCATCAGCATCTGATTGGCGGGGGTCCAACACTCGGGACCCATGCTGATCAGCTGTTTGAGAAGACAGCGGCGCTGGAAGTAGCGCCGCAGCCTTCTCGCTGTTTACCGCAGGCCCAGTGACGTCACGACTAGTATCCATGGCCTGGGCGGGGCTAAGTTCTGTTCACTTAAATGGAGCTTAGCCACACCCAGGCCATTGATACTAGTCGTGACGTCACTGCGAGAAGGCCGTGGTGCTACTGCCAGCGCCGCTGCCTTCTCAAACAGCTGATCGGTGGGGGTCCCGGGTGTCGGACCCCCGCCGATCAGATGCTGATGATCTATCCAGAGTATAGATCAGTTTAAAAAAACTGCAGAACCCCTTTAAACATGTTGAAAGACTCCAATTGCCTAATGAACGAGCTCGTTCTTTCGGTAATCTGTGGCAGTATTACACTGCCAAATCATCGCCAACTAGCATTAATACGTTAGCGATGATCTGTAGACGTTCGGACACCGCTTTGCCCTCAGCATCTTGAATCCTGTCAATCAATGGGAAGGGAGTGTATGTAGAGCACAGGGGTTATTGCAAAGCAGTGCTCCAAGGATTCAGGCCAGCCCTCTGGTGCTCCAACTTGGCCATTTGCATATGAACCAGAACAGATCTCTGCATCGGTTTAGCATACAGACAAAAGAAAGGTATAATTTTAACCAGCATCATGAGCCCTACCAGGCTGTATGTCTAGTTTAATAGGGTTGATCACGCTGACAAAGCCTTTTTAGATCTTCCATCTTGCCACAGAACCCTGATACCGGATACTCTGTGGTAGACCCAAAATTGGGTTAAGTGTCAGAGAACAGTGCTATTCTTAAAAACAAATAAAATTGCGAGAGATAAGTAAAAGCAGGACAATATCAGCTTGTGTTTGGCTGCCATGGGCGGCACCATTGTCAGGGTGGTAATTCTTATACATACAGAATATGTGACGATTGCCAACCTGCAGCCTTTGTGTTATGTGCCAACACTGCCAGGTCACCGGTGCGTTACATAACCGCGCTCACTCCCTTGGTACACGTCACATGAAATCAGTTCAATGAAGGTCCACCATTCAACACCTTCACTTCAGGTCTCACATTCTGTGCAGATTCATTTCCCATTATTAGCTTTTAGTGACCGAGAGTCAGTGTCCCTGGTACAAAGCTACAAATCCACTGCAGCGTTAAAGGGGTTGTACCACCACACAATTTACATTTCTTCTCGCAGAAAACGTCTTATTTTAGCCATTAAATACCTGCTATGGCGACAGAATAGAGGACTGACCGCGCATGCTCTGCCATCGGATAGCAGCTGTGGTAACACCGGGGGAAGGGGGGTGGCCATCCGCTGGGTCAAAAGGTGAATATTTTTGTAACCAATTTTAATAGTTATTTATTGCTAAAAATGCTGAACATACTATTTTCTGCAAAATGAAATAAGTTCTATGGTGACATCTTTAATTGGTTAAATCCTGTCTGTCTGAAACCGCCACTAGAGGGAGCTTACTGCATACTGTTAGATTATTCAGTATACAAGCAGTAGGCTCCCCCTGGTGGTGACTGAAGAAAGGCAGGACTGTATCAATGGAAGGGAACCTGTCGGGTTTGAGCTGCAGGCAGCATGTTATAGAGCAGGAGGAGCTGAGCAGATGTAGTTTTATGGGGAAAAATTCAGTAAAACTTGTATTTCATACAATTAAATTCCTGCTCAGTCTGGGCTTGAAGTCCAGGAGGCGGTCCTACCAGTGATTGACAGCCTTCCCTCTATGACTGTGTATACAGAGATAGCGGTCAATCACTGATAGGACCGCCTCCTGGACTCCAAAGCCCAGATTGAGCAAGAATCAATAAAATACAACTTAGGCCTAGTTCACACGAACGTTTTTTTTGCGGGTGTACGGGCCGTTTTTTTGTGGTCCGTACACGGAACCATTAATTTCAATGGTTCCGCAAAAAAAACGGAATGAGTTCCGTATGCATTCCGTTTCCGTATTTCCGTTTTTCCGTTGAAAGATAGAACATGTCCTATATTTGGCCGCAAATCACGTTCCGTGGCTCCGTTAAAGTCAATGGGTCCACAAAAAAAACTGAACACATACGGAAATGCATCCGTATGTCTTCCGTATCCGTTCCGTTTTTGCTGAACCATCTATTGAAAATGTTATGCCCAGCCCAATTTTTTCTATGTAATTACTGTATATGCCATACGGAAAAATGGAACGGAAAAACGGAACAGAAACGGAAACACAACGGAACAACGGATCCGTGAAAAACAGACCGCAAAAAACTATAAAAGCCATACGATCGTGTGAACTAGGCCTTACACATAATCTTTTCCCATAAATCTCTATAATCAATCTGCTCAGCTCCTCCTGCTCTATAACCTGCTGCCTGTAGATTGCACTGCATTCCCTGGCGACAGGTTCCCTTTAAAGGGGTTTTCTCAGTCCCATCCTGAGAATAGGCCATCATTAGTAATGGAGTGGACTGCCCCTTTAAAGAGGTCCTGTCCCCTCTCCTGACATGCCTGTTTTAGTAGCTACTTGCACCCCCCATGTAATTACACTTCTGGAGCCTCCATTCTTAGGTCATTCCTTTATTATTCCTGCTATAAGTTATACGTGATTTGCTAGCAGTTTGGTCCAGATGGCTGTTACCAGTTAGGGGTGTGTCCTGCACAGTCTGATACTATCCGATCAGTGATGCCAGTGTCAGACTATGCAGGGACATACCCCCAACTGGTGACACCCATCTGGACCGAACTGCTAGCAATTTCTTCATAACTTCTAGCAGGAATAATATCACAACAGAGTGATAAGAATAGATGCTGCAGAACTGGTATTACAAGGGGGATGCAGACCTGTCAGGAGAGGGGACGCGTCCTCTTTAAGGGTTTATCTACTCTCCGACATGAGTAATCTGTCGCTCTATGGCTCCTCACTTTTCTTCCATATCACAGCGTCTGATAAAACATCAGGAAGTCAAGAAGTCTAACGGCAAGAACGATTCTGATGAATGGCCAAGAGATTGAGGCTGATGAATCAGCGGGTACACATGGGCACACCTAACCGGCTTACTGAGGGGGGGGGGAGGGGCACTTTTAGAAATACATGCATTAAAAAAACAGGAGGATTAATTGGGGATCAGTACTTTAACTATGTAGTTATAAGAGGTGTTTAGGAAAGGCTAGAACAGTGCACGTAGGAATACGGAAGGCTTGCCTTAAAGGGTTTGTCCAAGATTTTACAAGTGATTAGTCCATCAATGTCTGATCAATGGGGGTCCGACACCCTGCGCAGCCCCAGAACTACATAGCTCCGTCCACGGTGTAGTGGAGGTTGTTACTCAGGGGGGATGGCACCGTGTAGTTCCAGTGCTGGAGCTGCTGCAGAACAGCTGGTTGGCGGGGGTGCAGGGTTTCAGACCCTCGCCGATCTGATTGGACAACACCTTTAAACATCTGTCGACATGGCACAGTAGGTCCTTGGGTGAGGTGGGGGGGGGGGGTCAGCACCTGAAGAACCCCACAATATAGCTCATTGTAGTCAATGGGGGACATCCATCTCAAAATCTGTAAATATCCTGGTCAACCACCCCATAGACAGACCCCCTTTGCCTACAGCTCCCCATGGTCTAGGGGGTCAGCAACTTCCGTCACTCCAGCTGTTGTGAAACCACAATTCCAAGCAGGATCTATTCACTTTTATGGAAGCTCCAAGAACAGCTGACCAGGAGTGCATGCTGGGAGTTGTAGTTTCACAACAGGTTGGTTGCAGATTCCTGGCCTAAACTGCTCAGACCAGACTACGCGGAAGACTACGCCAAGCACTGACCCTTAGACACAAGCAGAACTCCATACCTTGACATGATTGTCCACGGCCGCACATCCTGCCAGTCTCTTGGCCTCTTCGGTCATCCTGCAGATGGTAGTGAGCAGCCGGCGGTGGAGCATGCAGAGTATACAATACGAGGATCAGGTGTGGAGGGATCGGACCTGCCCAGGAAACAGAACAGGGTCATGGGGCCTGCGGAAAATTCTGGCGTTACTTCTGCCTCATCAGCCGCCCGGTCACAAGGCGACGCACACGTTCTACAGTCACTGGACGCGAACACCACAGCAGGCATCCCACTGTTCTCCACCCCAGGGGCAAAGGAAGAGGCGAGGGGCTCCTTTGTAAGGATAGGTCATCAATCTCAGGTCAGTGAGATTGATGACCTAAAATCAGTTGTTTGAAGGGGCTGCAGCCCTTATGCGAGCGCTGCAGCCTCCATCAGTCATGCACCAGCAGGTCGTCTACTTTGTAGTCACAGTGTAGGACTCTGCATGAATGGGATGAAGCTGCAATACCCTACACCGCTAGACGACGGCCAGGTAAAATCACTGGTGCAGAGGGTGCGGCGAGGTGGACCCCCACTAATCTGATATTGATGACCTATCCAGAGGCGAGGTCATTAGTATCCTGAACCCTTTTAAAATAAGCCCCACCTGGTGCTGGTTAACACTACCTCCCCTCTAACCACCTGGACCAGGAAGATGCCCTCACCAACCCCCTCCCTAAATCTCCTCATTGACCCTCGTTTGTTCATTTTAGGTCCCATGTAGAGAGGATCACCGCACACATTTTTACCATGCGTGACGGATCGGCTCCGGATGCGTTCAGTGAAACTCGCACCATTTTGCAAGCAAGTTCAGTCAGTTTTGTCTGCGATTGAGTTCAGTTGTTCAGTTTTTTCGGCGCGGGTGCAATGCTTTTTGATGCGTTTTTACAACTCTTAGCAACCATCAGTGAAAAACGCATTGCATCCGCACTTGCTTGCGGATGCAATGCGTTTTTCACTGAAGCTCCATTCACTTCTACGGGGCCAGGGCTGCGTGAAAAACATGTACACAGACATTGAAATGAATAGGTCAGGATTCAGAGCGGGTGCTATGCGTTCACGTAACGCATTACACCTGCGCGGAAAACTCACTCTCCCCATTAACCAGGGCCCCACAGTATCCACTGGTTAGCTCTGTGGCACATGTGCCTTTGCTCTCAAATCCGAGCTCAACCTCATTGGTGGTGCCAGTAAGCATGGCATGTGACCGCCAAGACCCATGATTGGCTGCTGTGGTCACATGACTGGGCCGTCATCAATGATAGCCTGTAAAGAAGGATGGGCAGGGACCACCAGGGCATCTGAACTAGATCGGTAGAGAACTGAACTGAGGTGAGGACTAGTTTATACCTTTTTTGTAACTTTACATTTGTGCTTTTTTTCTTTTTCAAACTCTCAGATACGAGTCATGGTGTAAAGCAGTGAAGGGGAAGATGTGGCCATCAATGGAGAACAAAATGTTCCGTGGTGGAAGAAGGTTCTACCTGGAGAGCACCTACTGCCATTATGCCTTGTGTGGAGATACATGGGACCAACACTAGGTGTAATGGTGTGGGGCGCCATTACCTATCATGGCCATTTCTATCTGGTATTCATGGAGGGAACACTGACCAATCTTTGGTAAGTCCATGACATTGAGGAACCAGTCCTACTGCCTTTTTCTGGCTTTGGAGATGTGGTGTTCCAACAAGATAACACCGCCCGCACTACACAACGTGCCTTCAGGGTATCCAGATGCATCACCAGATCTCTCCCCCATCAACAGTGTGTGGGCTTGGAAGGACCACAGAAGGACATCCAGCATCTGTGTGACCAATGCCATGCAAGGAGAGATGCCACTCAGTATTAATGTGAACTCAACATATATCCTGCTGCAGAACCCAAAGTAAAGGGTCACCATCTTGTGTGATCATTGACCAAATACAGTTTATACTGTGTCAATCACATCAGGTATTCAGGGTTTGTTTTTTTTGAATGAGTGAAATATATAAATATATACACACACACACACATACACACAGTGAGAAACAGAAGTATTTGAACACCATGCGATTTTGCAAGTTCTCCCACTTAGAAATTATGGAGGAGTCTGAAATTCACATTGTAGGTGCATTCCCACTCTGAGGGACAGAATAAAAAATAAACAGGAAACCACATTGTATGATTTTTAAAGAATGTATTTGTCTTGCTCTGCTCAACATAAGTATTTGAACACCTTAGAAACAGCAAGAATTCTTTCTCTCAAAGACCTGTTACTGTGCCTTTAAAAAGTCCACCTCTACTCCACTCATTAATCTAACTTAGTAGCACATGTCTGAGCTCTTTAAAGACCCCTGTCCACCCCACAGTCAGACGCCAACTACTACCATGGGCAAGACCAAAGAACTGTCAAAAGACATCAGAGACAAAATTCTGGACCTCCACAAGGCTGTAATGGGCTACGGGGCAATTGCCAAGCAGCTTGGTGAAAATAGAGCAACTGTTGGAGCAATTGTTAGAAAATGGAAGAGGCTAAAGACGACTAAGTCTCCCTCGGACTGGGGCTCCATGCAAGATCTCACCTCGTGGGGTATCACTGATGATAAGAAAGGTGAGGAATCAGTCCAGAACTACAAGGGAGGAGCTGGTCAATGACGTGAAGAGAGCTGGGACCACAGTTTCAAAGGTCACTGTCGGTAGAACACTACACTGTCATGGTTTCAAATCATGCATTGCACGGAAGGTTCCCCTGCTCAAGTCATCACATATCCAGGCCCACCTGAAGTTTGCCAATGACCATCTGGATGATCCAGAGGAGGCATGGGAGAAAGTCATGTGGTCAGATGAGACCAAAGTAGAACTTTTTGGTCTAAACTTCACTCGTCGTGTTTGGAGGAAAAAGAAAGATGAGTTGCATCCCAAGAACACCATCCCTACTGTGAAGCATGGGGGGGGGGGGTAACATCATGCTTTGGGGCTGCTTTTCTGTGAAGGGGACAGGACGACTGCACTGTATTAAAGGAGAGGATGAATGGGGCCATTTATTGTGAGATTTTGACCAACAACCTCGTTCCCTCAGTCAGAGCATTGGAGATGGGTCGTGGCTGGGTCTTCTAACATAACGACCTGAAGCACACAGCCAGGATAACCAAGGAGTGGCTCTGTAAGAAGCATATCAAGGTTCTGGAGTGGCCTAGCCAGTCTCCAGACCTAAATCCAATAGAACATCTTTGGAGGGAACTGAAACTCTGTTGCTCAGCGACAGCCCCAAAACCTGACAGATCTAGAGGAGATCTGTGTGGAGGAGTGGGCCAAAATCCCTGTTGCAGTGTGTGCCAACCTGGTCAAGAACTACAGAAAACTTTTGACCTCTGTAATTGCAAACAAAGGCTTCTGTACCAAATATTAACACTGATTTTCTCAGGTGTTCAAATACCTATGTTCAGCAGTGCAAGACAAATAAATTCTTTACAAATCATACAATGTGATTTCCTGATTTATTTTTTTACATTCTGTCTCTCAGAGCGGGAATGCACCTACAATGTGAATGTCAGACCCCTCCATGATTTCTAAGTGGGAGAACTTGCAAAATCACAGGGTGTTCAAATACTTCTGTTCCTCACTGTATATATAACATTTTGGGGAAATCCTTAAAGAAGTTCTCCAATAATAATGCCATTTTACCAAGTGCAAGCAGCCTGCCTCGAGTCATTAAGCTAAAGATTCATACTCAAAGCCGGGATGAGGGATAGACACCCCCCTAGGGCGCCACCTCACTACCCATCAAGGCTGCTAGGAGACTTCAGGCCACTAGGAGTAGAGCGGCACAAGAGGTCACGATGACGTCACTGCAACCTCCTGCACTGGGTCTCGCATAATCACGTCATTGCCCAAGACCAGGAGCAGAGCGGGGATCTCATGTGTGCCGCCTGCATTGGGACCCGACATCACAGGCCACAGATCGGAAGAGGTCCGTGGACTGCCACGCAGACTGTGGCGGGGGAATGGAGTTAATTTTTTTTTTTTTTTGTGTCCTACTGGGGGCACCAATGAATGGGTTAAAAGAGCATTACATACTCACAGTAAAAGGGGGTCACAAAGGAGCATATTATACTGGCACTAAGGGGGGGGGGGGAGGGGGCGCATGCTCTGCAGGATTGCTTGCTCTGCCTAGGGTGCCAAACTAACTCTTCCCAGCCCTGTTCACACTTCCCCGCTGCTCCGGACCTCCGCGCTGCCTAGGGTGTCTCCATCTTCCGTTCCTCGCATTGTTTTCATCCAGTGGTGCATGTATATGGTCACATACTCCATTGCAGCCAATGATTGGATTCAAAGGCGACGTCCAATCATTTCCTTGCAGCAGAGCATGCTGACATACCCATGCATCACCGGATGGAAAAGAAAAGAAAAAAAAAACCTAGGGAACGGAAGATGGAGACACCAGAGGCAGCGTGGAGGACCAGAAAAATAAATAAAAAAAGTAACTTACTCCGTTTCCCCGCCACAGGCCTCTTCCTATCTGTCACCTGTGTTGCCGGGTCCCGATGCAGGAGGTTGCAGTGACGTCATCGTGACCCATTGTGCTGCTCTACTCCTAACGGCCTGATCCTAGGAGGCTAAATGGCCGCAAATGCAGCCTTGATTGCGCCCCCATCATGAGTAGTGAGGTGGCACCCACCACTTGTCCCATCCCAGAGTATGAATCCTTAGCTTAATGGGGCAGGCTGCTGGCACTTGGTAAAACGACATTATAACTGGAGAGGAGCATGTCCGTTTTATTAACTACTCGCATTCACCATGTAGTACAATTTCTGGAGCATCTATTCTTATAACTCTTGGCAATCCTCAATTATTCCTTCTAGAAGTTCCTGAATGAATTGCTAGCAGTCTGAAATAAAGGTTCTAGTGGGCGTTACCAGTTGGGAGGGTGCCCCTGTGCAGTCTCACATAATCCAACCAGTGCCGCCAGTGTGAGACTGTGCAGGGACACAACCCCAAGTGGCAATATCTGGACCTTGACTGCAAACCACCAGCAACTCACTCATCACAACATGGAGCCCTAAGAATAGATGTTCCAGAATTGGGGGATGCAAGTAGTTACTAAAACAGACCTGTCAGCAGAACCGCTATTTCAGTCACTTTCTACATTGTTGCACTAACACATTGTTTCCTCTACAGAGTGTTACAAATGGTTTCAAAACTTCCTCACCATTAGTAGAGATGAAGCTGCTCCACTATGCACTTAAGGGCTACTCCACCTGCATGCAGAATTCTAGAAAAAACTATTTTTCCGTTTCGCATTGACATGACGGCCCGCTTTCCTCTTTAGGACAAGTATTTAACTTCATCCTGGGTTATCCAAAGGATAGGTTGTTATTACGGCGCGGTCGTGCGCATGTAGCCCAACGCTAACATTGCATAAAACGTACAGCTCTGGAATATGCAGAGGACATAGTGCTGGGACTGATGGCTGGTCAGGTGACAAGTTATAGGTATAGGAGTTCCATACTTTATTTCCATGTCTGATCACATCTGCCGCGGTTCCTCCATCCTTACCAGATCTCTGCACCACATCAGCGGATGGAATTACACTCTGAAGGCCGGGTAAATCACTGAACGGATTTGGGCTACTCCTAACGGTGTTATCCAAGTGCCTTCCTGGCCTTCTCTCTCTCTAACCCCTGTACAGGGATCTGGTCTCCACTACAGGGGAACCACCAGGCCAAATACATCATGGAGTATGTATTACCCAAGCGGGTAAAAAGACACAAGTGCATTGCACCAAAAGGGGATAGGAAGTATCGTAGGTCGGGGCAGTCAAAGTTCGTCTAATCCGGTAAACAGGCCAAGGTCAGGGTGGGCAGAGCAAGTGCAACACGGTGAACTGTCAGCAAACTAACACCTTTGCAGGGGTTAGGACCCTTTCAGTTCAGGGACCTTCCCATAGGGTAAGTTACCTTAAAACACCCAGGCCGCGTAAGAGGTCAGGGGGGTATGTGCGCACCCTAGCAGGCAGAAGATGAAGAGGCCTAACTGGCAAAAGACTGAGAACCTTGACGGCCATGCACCCCAGGAGGATAAAGAGGCTGGCGCGGACAGACCACTAGCATGCCGTTATTGTTTGAGGGGCGAGTATTCCAGTGACCATGAGCGCCAGGAGAGTAGAGACGCTAGCGGGCATGGACCACCAGTATAAACGGCTGCATCCAAGGCCTCATGCGCACGACCGTAGTTCTGGTTCACATCCGAGCCGCAGTTTTTTTTTTTTGCGGCTCGGATGCGGACCCATTCACTTCAATGGGGCCGCAAAAGATGCGGACAGCACTCCGTGTGCTGTCCGCATCCGTTGCTCCGTTCTGTAGCCCCGCAAAAAAAAAAAAAATAGAACATGTCCTATTCTTGTCCGTTTTGCGGACAAGAATAGGAATTTCTACAATGGGCCGCCCGTTCCGCGAAAAACGAAACGGTCGTGGCCTAATCCTGATCCATTTCTCCCGTCATGTCTGGCTGTGAGATATCTACATACACTGACCTCACAGAGAACAAGTCAGTTTCTCACACTCTTAGGCCTCATGCACAGGACCGTTGTGTGCATCCATGTCCGTTGTTCTGTTTTCCGTGATTTTCTGCGGACCCATTGACTTTCAATGGGTCCGTTGAAAACTCGGGAAATGCACCGTTTGTCATCCGCGTCCGTGATCCGCGTTTCCAGTCCGTCAAAAAAATATGACCTGTCCTATTTTTTTGACGGACAACTGTTCGCTGACCCATTCAAGTCAATGGGTCCGTGAAAAAACACGGAGGCACACAAGATTGTCATCCGCGTCCGTGATCCGTGTCCGTTTTTTTCCTATCATTTTCAAGGAAAACTTTACTTTTTCACTTTTCATGTCTGGTGATCCTCCAAAAATCAAGGAAGACACACGGGAAAAAAAAACGGACACGGATCACGGAACAACGGAACCCCCTTTTGCGGACCGTGAAAAAATACTGCCGTGTGCATGAGGCCATAGGCTCAGCTCAAATGTTGCTTGTAAAGTGGTTCTCAGCTTTAGACAATCCCTTCGTTATCAGATCACCATTGTGAGACCCTTCTAACAAAAAGGATACCATTACTAAGACCTCATCTGACAAGTGAGGAAACCTGGCAGCTGGTCTAAAAGTACCCTGTAGCGCCACCAAAGGGGAAATGAAGTATTACACAAAGGCGTGTTCCAGGACTTAACCAGTGATGACCTATCTTTAATGTCCGATTGGTCCCAAACCCCGCGTCCCTACTAATCAGCTGTTCTGCAGTAGTTCTGGCGCCAGAACTACATTGCTTCATCCATTGTGTAGTGGACGGAGTTGGTGGCCCACGTGATCCATGAGGGCCTATTAGTTGGATCTCCACTGGTCGGATATTCGACCCCTATAGGATTATTGGTTTGCAGACCTATATGAACACCTACCAGAATTTACTGAAAATGAATATAAGTGCAGGTTGTATATTAACAGATACCTGGAAATAGCCTTCTATGTCTGCAGAGTGAATTTACCGATGTTGTCCACCCTAGATCTGTTCCACCAAGAACAAATTCTCATCCATGTGCTGCCCAAGGATGACACACAGATCAATAGTAGTGGTACTTTTCACACCAGAACAGGTCCTATATTGGTCCATGTTTCATGGGACACGGACTTGGAGACCACTGTAGACAATGAGGCCCATGTCCTACACGGATCTCACTGCCAATTACTGGCCTAAGTGGTGGCTCTCTTCAGTCGGGGACTGGCTGAGTGTCCAGGAAGTGCAGAGCAGGGAGGATCGAAGCAGCGGCGGGTGGATTGAAGAGGGAGAGTGAAGAGCTTTTATTTTTTAAGCCAGGGTTGTACACAACTCCATACCTTCCAACTTTTTGGACAGTCAAAGAGGGACACTCATGGCTCATTGTGTGATAGATCCATTTTTCCTGCCAATTTATACACTTCAATACATTTCTTTATGCACAATGTGCAAAAATATTCTGAATTTAGAAACTTCATCAAATAATGAAATAATCTACAAGAAGACGGGCTCGAATATACGGAGAGGAACCAGGCAAACACTTTCTGGGTCAAAACTGAACGGAATAATGCAAATCTATACCTCAGATCAAAAAGAGGGACCTTTAAGGAGCAAAGGAGGACAGAGGGACTTGGGTCAAAAATAGGGGCTGTCCCTTCAAAAGCAGGAGGTCTGCAAATCTCATGGAAAAACCAAGTATTGGCCCCCCGTGCCCCATAGAGATTCCCAGTACATATGTATCAACACTCCCAGGCAACGCGGAACACAAGGTGCAACACCCCGGATTTCTGATGAATTGACAATCTGTTTATGAAGGGTTTGTACAGGTGTTTTATATTGATGCCCTACCCTCAGGAGAGTTCATCAGCATCTGATCAGCGGGGGTCCGACACCCGCCCCCACGGCGATCAGCTGTTAGATGGAGGAGGCGCTTCACGAGAGCGCCGCCTCCTGTTCATTACACTGTCCATTCTCTTGGAAGTGCAGTGTAAGGGTCCATTCACACGTCCGTAAGCGTTTCGCAGAGGGCACATAGCCGGCCCTATGATAGAGCATGCAAGAATAGACATTTCTATCTTTTTTGCGGGCCCCTGCGGAACGGAACTACGGATGTAGAAACATCTTTTGCCCCCATTGAAATAAATGGCTCCGCACCTGTTCTGCAAAATTGCGGAACAGATGCGGACCCAGAAATACTGACGTGAACGGAGCGAGTACTTGTAATTCCACCACGCTGAGGCTACAGGCGAGACGACGAGTAGTGTAATGAAGAGGAAGCAGCGCTCGCATGGAGCGCCCCCTCCTCTTCGAGCAGCTGATCGGCGCAGGTGCTGGGTGTTGGACCCCCGCCAGTCAGGTATTGATGTCCTACTCTGAGCATAGGTCATCAATATAAAGCCACTGCACCACCCCTTTAATCATTTTAATTTAAAAAAATAAATAAAAAAATTGCAATAAATATCCTTTCTCCCCCACTTTATCTGAATTCTATGTCGGATAAAGTGGAACCGGTGCGTCAAACATATGGCGATCATTCTGACCACCATATTTAGGTTACATTCAGAAATCTCCTGCCTCCCTTCTATTACAAAGCTGGCTGGCTGCAGCCACCACTAGGGGGAGCTCAGTGCATAGGGGTTTATACAGTTATCTGCAATGGAAGCTGTAAAACTCTGTACATTGAGCTCCCCTAGTGATGGCTGCATGGAAATACAGAGTTCTCACACTGTGAGCAAAAGAAAGAACTGAGCCAAACGTATCGGTCCTGGCACACAATGTAAGTCAATGGGGACGGATCCGTTTTCACTGACACAATCTGGCAAAATAGAAAACGGATCCGTCCTCAATTGACTTTCAATGGTGTTCAAGACGGATCCGTCATGGCTCTGTTACAGATAATACAAACGGATCCAGGCGGTTGCATTATCTGAACGGGTGCGTCTGTGCAGATTCCTGACGGATCCGCACCAAACGAGAGAGTGTGAAAGTAGCCTAAAAACAAATGGTGATTTTCTGCAGACTTCTGTTCTACAAGAGTCAAGGCCAAGGTCACCCATGAGAACGCCGGAGAAGAGAACAGAGTCAGCACTGAACAAGACACGTACATGGAAATCCAGGGTTCAGCGTTAGGGCTCATGCACACGGACGCATGTATTTTGCGGTCCGCAAAAAATAAGGATGACGTCTGTGTGCATTCCGTATTTTGCAGAACGGAACAGCTGGCCCCGAATAGAGCAGTCCTGTCCTTGTCCGTTATGCGGACAATAATAGGACATGGTCTATATTTTTGGGGAACAGAAAAATGGAAACGGATTGCACATTGAGTAACTTCCGTTTTTTTTTGTCGGACCCATTGAAATGAATGGTTCTGCATACGGTCCACACAAAAAAGAAAAAGAAAAGGGGAACAGACAAGGAAATAAAATACTTTTGTGTGCATAAGCCCTTAAAGGGGTATTTCAACCTGAAGCATTTATCAGCTATCCACTTGAAAGGTAGAAAATGCTGGTTCGTCCAGGGGTCTGACCGCTAGGACCAGCAGATCTGTAGAGCCCATCCTCCAACTGCAAGGCTAGGAGGCGTCTGAAGTGAATGGGGCTTGAGTGAAAAACGCATCGCATCCGCAAGCAAGTCCGGGTACAATGCGTTTTTCACTGATGGTTGCTAAGAGATGTTGTTTGTAAACCTTCCGTTTTTTATCACGTGCGTGAAAAACGCATTGCACCCGAGAGGAAAAAATAAATAAAAAATTAACAACTGAACACAATCGCAGACAAAACTGACAACTTGCTTGCAAAATGGCGCGAGTTTCACTGAACGTATCAGTCCCGCTCGTCTGAAAGGACCTTAATGCACCATTATCTAGTTGGCTCTGTGCGGACATCTTATTACAGGTGCTGATCACAGCGACTTGCGCCGATAAACTCCGGGGTGAATTCACGTACGAGACCGTATGATTCACATGGACGGGGCCTGTAGAAATCCATGTGCTCGGCACCAAAACAACCCCATTCGGATGAACAGAACCGATTTTCATTTACAGAAATATTTTATACCTGAAGATCAACGAACATTGTTCTCTGCGCCACGAAAAAAAAGATGTAAAACCATAAAAAACAAAAAACATAAAATTCCTCCTCCTCGCCTGCAAAAAGATACTGTGAATAGTGTTGAGCGAACTTGTGTTTTAAGTTTCGGCGTATCGAAGAATCGCGTTATGGATTCCGCTACCACGGACCATAACGGAATTTAGAATCCATAACGCGATTCTTCGATAACCCGAACCCGAACTTTAGACGCCGAACTTAAAACACACAAGTTCGCTCAACACTAACCGTGAACCGCGGATCCTCCACATATTGTATCTCTGCTGTCCTGTCTGATACATTGTATCTATACACAATGGTTCCCATGGTAACCCTCTTCCTATAGTCACCAGGACATAGACCCCACAATCTATAAGAACAAGGTGCAGCCCGGGGGCTGAGACTCACTGCGGCGCTGGACCAGAGGCTGCACACTGCTCACAACATGCTTCCTTCCCAGTACTGCACTGGGGCACCAGTATGTCATTCCAGGGGGCGGAGCCTCTTAAAGAGCTCAGGCGGGGACTGGATTAACTCTATAATGGCCAGAGGCTATAAAGGCTCATGTACTACTTGTGTTTTATTACCGGAATGATCTTTCCATTATTGTGATCCTAGAGAGATACCAGTCCGCTGACTGGGGGCACAGCACCGCCATCATCGCACTTTCATTGTCCCTGCCAGTGTTCATTTTTGGGGGTCACCTGATATTAAGGCGAACGCCAATTCTTTGTCAATGGGGACAAAACTGAACAAGCGTTGCGTTCCCACGCCGGACACAAAAATGCTGCAAGCAACGTTATTTGTGTGCGTCACGGGAAACTGAACAAGCCGGATCCAGCATCAAAAACCATGTAAGTCAATGGTGTCGGGTCTGTTTTTTTGGCCTCATGCACACAACCGTGCCATTTTTTGCGGTCCGCAAACCGCGGATCCGCAAAAAACAGAAGCCGCCGCAATTTGTTGGAACGGGCGGCCTATTGTAGACATGCCTAGTCTTGTCCGCAAAACGGACAAGAATAGGACGTGCTATATTTTTTTTGCGGGGCCTCGGAACGGAGCAACGGATGCGGACAGCACACGGAGTGCTGTCTGCATCTTTTGCGGCCCCATTGAAGTGAATGGGTCCACATCTGAGCTGCAAAAACTGAGGCTCGGATGCGGACCATTACTACGGTCGTGTGCATGAGGCCTATCGGACACAAAAAATAACGGATCTGGTGCCCATTGACTTAGGGCTCGTTCACACGAACGTTTTTTGCATTCCGTATACGGAACCATTCATTTCAATGGTTCCGGGGAAAAAAAAGGAATGTACTCCGTATGCATTCCATTTACGTATTTACGTTTTTCCGTTCCGCTGAAAAATAGAACATGTCCTATTATTGCCCGCAAATCACGTTCCGTGGCTCCATTCAAGTCAATGGGTCCGCAAAAAAAACGGAACACATCTGTTCCGTTTTTGCTGAACCATCTATTGAAAATTTTATGCCCAGCCCAATTTTTTCTATGTAATTAGGCTCTATTCAGACGTCCGTAGTGCATTGCGGATCCGCAATACACCCGGCCGGCATCCCCAAAGAAATGCCTATTCTTGTCCGCAATTGCGGACCAGAATAGGACATGTTCTATTTTTTTTCGGAGCCGTGGGCCGGAAGACTGGGGGCGCGCTCCGGAAATAGTGCTCTCTCCGCATCCATTCCGTCCCCGTAGAGAATGAATGGGTCCGCAAATTGCGGACCCATTATACGGATGTGTGAATGGAGCCTTACTGTATATGCCATATAGAAAAACGGAACCGGAAGCACTACTGAAAAAAAAAAATGGAAAAACGGATCCGGGAAAATCAGCCCGCAAAACACTGAAAAAGACATATGGTGGTGTGAACGAGCCCTGACAATAGTATTTGATGCCGGATCCGGTATGTTCATTTTCGATATAATACCACCGGATCCCTTCTGAACGGATGCAGCCGGTTGTATTGTTCAAACGAATGCGTTTTCCTGCGGTTTTGATATCCTCTGATGGATCTCACAACCAGAAAGGAAAACGTAGATCTGAAAGTAGCCTAACAAGAGCTAATAGCAACGCCTCCTGGTGGCAGATGTAGGAGCTTGTGGGTCCCTTCACACGTGGCAGAAAATTCTGCCACAAAATAAGCCACTGGGTGGTTGTAACCCCTGGAAACGAGCAGTGTAAAAGGTGATGGAAAGGAAACAATATGGACAATTACAATACATTAGTGCTTTGTATTAACTTCCTCTACGTCAGGCATGCTCAACCGGCGGCCCTCCAGCTGTTGCAAAACTACAACTCCCAGCATGCCTGGACAGCTATTAGGGCATGCTGGGATTTGTAGTTTTGCAACAGCTGGAGGGCCGCCGGTTGACCATCCCTGCTCTACATGATAAATGTCACACACGACCTATGGACAGTTGTGGTTCCATTGTTGGAAGAAAGCAGGGATGGTCAACCGGCGGCCCTCCAGCTGTTGCAAAACTACAAATCCCAGCATGCCCTAATAGCTGTCCAGGCATGCTGGGAGTTGTAGTTTTGCAACAGCTGGAGGGTCGCCGGTTGAGCATGCCTGACCTCTGGTGGTTGTTCTTCAGTATGACGGGTTCATATTCACTTAGACTGGTCTCATTTATTTCTGCATAAAAAAGTCGCAAATGAGCAGTGAAAAGTCGCATGTCTCTCAGAGAGTGCCACTTTTAATGCAAAAAAAAAAGAAAAAAAATCTTCACCACTGAAAACAGACGAAGAAAAGCTCACCAGCCCTGGAGTGGAGTAGAAATTAGACTGTTTTTGCAACAAATTCAGTCGCAAAAAAGGCGCTAATACATAAATAGATCAGAAAACTTCTGAATTAGTCTAAAAACTCAAAATAGGCGAATGAGGCGCAGAAAGCCTCCAAAACAGGCACAATTTTAGTAGTAAATGTAATAAACAAAATAAGTCTAAGGCCTCATGCACATGACCCTTGTGTGTTTTGTGGCCCACAAATTGTGGATCCGCAAAACATGGATGGCATCCGTGTGTGTTCCGCAATTTGCGGAACGGCACAGGCAGCCATTGATATAACTGCCTATTCTTGTCCGCAAAACGGACAAGAATAGGACAGGTTATATTTTTTTTGCGGACCACGGAACGGAGCAACGGATGTGGACAGCACACGGAGTGCTGTCCACATCTTTTGCGGCCCCACTGAAGTGAATGGGTCCACATTCGAGCCGCAAAAACTGCGGCTCGGATGCGGACCAAAACAACTGTGCATAAGGCCTAAGGTTACATTCACATTTCAATGGGTCTGTAAAAAATGTGCTGTCCGCATCAGTATGTCCGTTCCGTAGCCTCGCAAAAAAAAAAAATAGAACATGTCCTATTCTTGTCCGTTATAGGCAATTTGCGGACTGCAAAACACATACGGTCTTGTGCATGTATCCAAAGTCTATGGGGCTATTCACATAGCTCTTTAAAATGGCCAGTGAATAGCGGCCATCAAAAATATAGGACATGTCAGACGGACCTCACCGAAATCAATGGGCCTGTCTTTAACGGCTGTGTAGACAGGAGTGCATCCGTGTAATGGCCACTAAAAACAGCTTAAAGTCCTTTCAGGGGTTAAAATTGAAAAGATGAGGCAGATGAGGTTTAACACTGACAAATGTAAGGTTATGCACATGGGAAGGAATAATGCAAGTCACCCGTACATACTAAATGGTAAAACACTCGGTAACACTGACATGGAAAAGGATCTAGGAATTTTAGTGAACTGCAAACTAAGGCCTCTTTCACACTTGCGTTGTCCGGATCCGTCGTGCACTCCATTTGCCGGAGGTGCCCGCCGGATCCGGAAAAACGCAAGTGTACTGAAAGCATTTGAAGACTGATCCGTCTTCAAAATGCATTCAGTGTTACTATGGCACCCAGGACGCTATTAAAGTCCTGGTTGCCATAGTAGGAGTGGGGAGCGGGGGAGCAGTATACTTACCGTCCGTGCGGCTCCCCGGGCGCTCCAGAGTGACGTCAGGGCGCCCCAAGCGCATGGATCACGTGATCCATGTGATCACGTCATCCATGCGCATGGGGCGCCCTGACGTCACTCTGGAGCGCCCGGGGAGCCGCACGGACAGTAAGTATACTGCTCCCCCGCTCCCCACTACACTTTACCATGGCTGCCAGGACTTTAGCGTCCCGGCAGCCATGGTAACCATTCAGAAAAAGCTAAATGTCGGCTCCGGCAATGCGCCGAAACGACGTTTAGCTTAAGGCCGGATCCGGATTAATGCCTTTCAATGGGCATTAACTCCGGATCCGGCCTTGCGGCAAGTGTTCAGGATTTTTGGCCGGAGCAAAAAGCGCAGCATGCTGCAGTATTTTCTCCGGCCAAGAAACGTTCCGGTCCGGAACTGAAGGCATCCTGATGCATCCTGAACGGATTTCTCTCCATTCAGAATGCATGGGGATAATCCTGATCAGGATTCTTCCGGCCTAGAGCCCCGACGACGGAACTTTATGCCGGAAGAAAAGAACGCAAGTGTGAAAGAGCCCTAAGCTGCAAAAACCAGTGTCAGGCAGCTGCTGCCAAGGCCAATAAGATAATGGGTTGCATCAAAAGGGGCATAGATTCCCGTGATAAGAACATAGTCCTGCCACTTTACAAATCGCTAGTCAGACCACACATGGAGTACTGTGTACAGTTCTGGGCTCCTGTGAACAAGGCAGACATAGCAGAGCTGGAGAGGGTCCAGAGGAGGGCAACTAAAGTAATAACTGGAATGGGGCAACTACAGTACCCTGAAAGATTATCAGCATTAGGGTTATTCACTTTAGAAAAAAGACGACTGAGGGGAGATCTAATTACTATGTATAAATATATCAGGGGTCAGTATAGAGATCTATCCCATCATCTATTTATCCCCAGGACTGTGACTGTGACGAGGGGACATCCTCTGCGTCTGGAGGAAAGAAGGTTTGTACACAAACATAGAAGAGGATTCTTTACGGTAAGAGCAGTGAGACTATGGAGCTCTCTGCCTGAGGAGGTGGTGATGGTGAGTACAATAAAGGAATTCAAGAGGGGCCTGGATGTATTTCTGGAGTGTAATAATATTACAGGCTATAGCTACTAGAGAGGGGTCGCTGATCCAGGGAGTTATTCTGATGCCTGATTGGAGTCGGGAAGGAATTTTTTATACCCCTAAAGTGAGGAAAATTGGCTTCTACCTCACAGTTTTTGTTTTTGCCTTCCTCTGGATCAACTTGCAGGATAACAGGCCGAACTGGATGGACAAATGTCTTTTTTCGGCCTTATGTACTATGTTACTATTATCTATACTAGGTAGCGCTATGGGGGCCATTATCTACACTCGGGGGGCATTCTGATGGGTATTATCTATACAGAGGGCACTGCAGGGTCTGGGATAAGAAAAAAAAATAAAAAAATATGAAATTCATGCAGTTTTGATGGCCATTTAAAACGGCCATTAAACCTTTCCGGACATCTGGCGGAAGTCCGGTCTTTAAAGATGGAGCGCGCTCACGAGTCCAGGGAGCACCATAACACCCGGGTCCCAGCAGAAGCCCGGGAGTAAAGTTTGTGATCAACAGTAATGCTGATAGCGGACATTTAACCCCTCAGATGCCGTGCTCAAATGTGTCCATGTCATCTGGGACCGCTAAAACACGGAGCCGTGCGCTTCCTGGCATGGGCTGCCTTCCTCTTGCTGTGATCAGGGTTGACACCCTGTATTCATGATATGTCTAAGGGGTCATGCACATGATTGCGTGTGCCCCGTGCCCATATTGCGGACTGCAAACAACGGGTCTGCAATATACGGGAACCGGCCGTGTGCGCTCCGTATTGGGTCTGCAATCCGCAAGATACGAAGCGGCACGGATCGGAGGCCCACGGAAGCACTAAGGAGCACTTCCGTGGGATTTCAGTCTCTGCCTCCACACAAGTTGCTGTAATCACACTGACCCAGAGAATGAAGGTAACAGGTCATTTTTACAATACAAGGAATGCCGAAAAAACTGTGGCAGAATCACGTTTATTTTACAGTTCCACCCCATTTTTACAGCTTCCCACTACATTGTATGCAATAATAAATTGTGCGATTAAAAAGAACAAAACAAGACATCATACAAAAAAAAAAAGCTATGGCTCTGGGGAGGCAGGGAATAAGAAAGGAAAAGGCAAAAATGGGAAATAACAGTGCCCTGAAGGGGTTAAAACCTGAGGAACAGCCAGAATGGAGGCCTGTACTGGTTTCCGCACTGTCCTGTGAATGAAGCCGTGTATTACTCCGAACAGAGAATAAATCCCTTTTGTTACGTTACATTTTAAAGTCCTCTATTTGCAAAACAATAGAGAATCGCTGGTGATCCGAATCGCAGAGCGACGACCTGCAGATCTCATGGCCGGACGTATATCAATCCTAAGACAAATCTGCAAACTGGTGATAAATGGAAGGAAATGGTGTCTCTGTCTGAATTTCCACCCTAGGACTTCAGGCAATTGTACTTGGCTGCCTGTGATTTTTAGTTTCACCACTAGAGGGTAGTATAGACTAGAGAACTTTCGGAGAAATCTCCCCTTCAGAAGAGCATGTCCATGGAGATACATGGAGGGAAAAGAAAGTAGTGGCACGCTCCATTGTATTTACTAGTTAGGCCTCATGCACACGACCGTTGTTGTGTTCTGTGTCCGTTGTTCCGTTTTCCGTGATTTTCTGCAGACCCATTGACTTTCAATGGGTCCGTGGAAAACTCGGCTAATGCACCGTTTGTCATCCGCGTCTGTGATCCGTATTTCCAGTCCGTCAAAAAAATATGACCTGTCCTATTTTTTTCACGGACAACGGTTCGCGGACCCATTCAAGTCAACGGGTCCGTGAAAAAACACGGAGGCACACAAGATTGTCATCCGCGTCCGTTTTTTTCCTATCATTTGCATGGCAAACTTGACTTAGACTTTTTTTTGCTTTCCTTCATGTCTGGTGATCCTCCAAAAATAAAGGAAGACACACGGAAACAAAAACGGATCACAGAACAACGGAACCACATTTTGCAGAACGAAACACAACAACGGTCGTGTGCATGAGGCCTTAAAGCAATCTACTAAGAAAATCTTAGAACTAATGGCAACCAACAGAGTCTGTACAACAGACACAGAAGCCTTATGTACTCTGGACTTTACCTAGACAACACACCGGACCCCCTAAACACAGACGACACACCGGACCCCCTAAACACAGACAACACACCGGACCCCCTAAACACAGACGACACACCGGATCCCCTAAACACAGACGACACACCGGACCCCCTAAACACAGACGACACACCGGACCCCCTAAACACAGACGACACACCGGACCCTCTAAACACAGAAGACACACCGGACCCCCTAAACACAGACGACACACCGGACCCCCTAAACACAGACAACACACCGGACCCCCTAAACACAGACAACACACCGGACCCCCTAAACACAGACAACATACCGGACCCCCTAAACACAGACAACACACCGGACCCCCTAAACACAGACAACACACCGGACCCCCTAAACAAAGACAACACACCGGACCCCCTAAACACAGACGACACACCGGACCCCCTAAACAAAGACAACACACCGGACCCCCTAAACACAGACAACACACCGGACCCCCTAAACACAGACAACACACCGGACCCCCTAAACACAGACAACACACCGGACTCCCTAAACACAGACAACACACCGGACTCCCTAAACACAGACAACACACCGGACCCCCTAAACACAGACAACACACCGGACCCCCTAAACACAGACAACACACCGGACCCCCTAAACACAGACAACACACCGGACTCCCTAAACACAGACAACACACCGGACCCCCTAAACACAGACAACACGTCAATACTGATCCCAGACGGTCAGACCCGCTAATTAAGACCCCAATCTAGACCTTGTAATACAGATCCAAGGCAAGATAACCAGATCGCTTTTAAAGGGTTTTCCGGGAGCAGAATATTGATCCTCAGGATAGGTCGTCAGTATCTGATTGGTGGGGGTCCGACATCCTGGCCCCCGGCCAATCAGCTGTTTGAAGAGGTCGCGGCGCTCTCTTCCTAGACCACTGATGTCACATGCCCTAGGAGCAGCTCAGTGGCTGCAATACCGAGTACAGCCAGTATGCAATGTCCGGCGCTGTGCTTGGTATGCTCACCGCAGCACCAGGACCTCTTCAAACAGCTGATCAGTGGCAGTGCTGGGAGTTGGACCCTCAACCATAAGATACTGAAGACCTATCCTGACCAGAGGCCATCGATATTCTGCTCCCCGAAAGTCCCTTTAATACAAACCTTCCTTTAAAAGAATTGTCCAAGTAATTATATTTCTGTTTTGAAAATAAAAATAGTAGAAACGCAAAAAAAGGTAATTTAACAAAAAAATAATTATACCCACCGTACTGAACCCCCTCCATTGTGGCACTCGCACAATGTTCTTCACCACCACTGCATTCATGACATCATGTTTTTTGGCTCCAGTGCCGATTGGCCCGTATTTGGCATATGGCCGCTGCAGACCGTCAAAGACCGCGGCGGTATGGGGTGTGAGACTACTGAGGGTAGCGATTGGCCACAGCAGTCACGTGTGCTGTACAGGTACATCACTGCTGCAGGCGGTGGTAGGATTGATGGGATTCAGGATTTTAAAGGGGTTTTCCCACTTCTGGGACCCGCACCTATCTTGTAAACGCAGCCGGCAAAGTGAAGGACGATGCGCGGCTCATGCGCGGCCACCCTCCATTCATTTCTATGGGGCCATCGAAAATAGCCAAGCGCTGGCTGGGTTATGTCTGTCGGCTCCCTAGAAGTAAATGGAAGCGGAGGCCGCGCAAGCGCGGTGAAATCCAATTAATTTCTGTGGGGATTTGAAAAAAATAGTAGAGCGCTCTATTTTCGGCGGGCCAATAGGTGGTGGGCTGGACCCCGCACTGTCGGCCACCACTTTGCCTGCTTCTTTTCGCTTCAGAGATAGATGTGGGTCCGGCACCTATCAGCCAATGGGGGCATATATTGTCTGAGATGGGATTATTCTAAGGGCCCGTCCACATTTTTCTTTCCGCATCTGTTCTGCAATTTTTGCGGATAGTATGCGGACCCGCTCATTTCAACGGGGCCGTAAAAGATGCATCCACATCCGCAAGAATAGGACAGGATAGCGCCCGTCCTATTCTTGTCCGTGTTTGTGGACCAAAATTGGCATTTCTATCATGGAGAAGGAAGTTTTAATGCGGAACGCACACGGCCTGCGTTTTGCGGCTCTACAATTTGCGGCCCGCGAAAACGGATACGGTCGTGTGAATGAGCCCTGAGGGTGAGGTTATCTCGGTTCTGCTCCATTACCGTAGGAGAACAACGAAATGAATGGAAGCGGCAGATTCGGGACATAACCGAGCCTACGGGGCCGAATAGACTCCATTAACCATAATGGGGTCCGTTCAGCTTTCGCTCCGAATCCGTTCTTCTCCGCTCTTCTTTCACACTAATTGTGGGATATCTGGAAAGTCTCCTTCCATCCTGCGTCCCCGTCCTTGAGACTCTGTGGTCAGGCAGCTGGGTAAACAGGACCAGATAAGAGTGTTTGTTCTCGAGTGGTTAATGAATAGCTGTCAACTGGTCGGTGCGCGCGCCGCGGAATGCCAGCACATGAAGCGATGACGTGTCAGAAGAGAATCGCCGCGCACATTCTGGAATCCAGAAAATGAATGGAGCAAATTTTGGCGGACATTCTTGGAAGTTTGTTAATAAAGTTGTAAATAACTGAACAGGACCGCTTCTTAGTGGACTGGATTTTTGAAGCTCCACCTCCAGGAACACCAAACCTACCAGTGACCGTCCACTTTTTGGTGGGACTTACGTACCCACTGACTGACACCCATTTTTAGCCTGAATTTAACAGGAATGTCTTTAAAAACTAGGGACCGTCCCTGCTAATTTGGGACTGCTGGCAACTAGGCATACAGCATTGGAGTCGCCAAGAGGGATTTACGGTTTACAGACCTCAGACCAGACCCAAAACTAACCATGCTCGTCTCTCCCCGTTCCTGCCTTACTAATGACACCACTATAATGATGGGCTAGCCTCAGGATAGGTCATCGTTATCACAAGTCCTGGCCCCCACCGCCGATCAGCTGTTTCACCGGCTCCCGGCAGCTTTCCAAGCACAGCGCCGTGCATTGTATAGTGGCCGTGCTTGGTACTGCGGCTCAGTCCCATTCGCTTCAACGGGGCTGAGCTCCAACTAGGTCATGTGACTGATGTACGGTGATGACGTCACATGGTCTCTCACAGAGCACCGTCCTCTTCTAACAGCTGATCTGCGGGACTCCCTCCAATCTGATATTGATGACCTACCCTGAGGATAGGTCATCAATGTTATTTCCAGGACAACCCCTTTAAGGCTACAGGCACACGAACGTTGTTTGCTTCCATGTCCGTTTCGTTTTTTTGGAGGATAGGATGCGGACCCATTCATTTCAATGGGTCCGCAAAAAATGCGGACAGCACACAGTGTGCTGTCAGCATCAGTATGTCCGTTCCGTAGCCCGTGCAAAAAAAATAGAACATGTCCTATTCTTGTCCGTTTTAGGCATTGTTACAATGGATCCGCAAAACAAAACGGATGGCATACGGATGTCATCTGTTTTATTTTGCAGATTCACAATTTGCGGACCGCTAAACACATACGGTCATGTGCATGTAGCCTAAGGCTAGTTTCACACTAGTGTTAAAATCTTCCAGCAGAGGAACAGCCTGCTACAGTTAATCCTATCCGGCATGGCCAGAAAGCGCCAGATCACCGCCAGACTCCATTGACTATAATTGGACCCAGCTGGGATCCTGCCTGTTTCCAGCCCTAGGCCTCTTGCACACGACCGTGTGTCCCCTGTGGTCGTACTGCGGCCCGTACACGGCGGGTCCGCCATACACGGGACACCGGCCGTGTGCATTCCCCATCACGGATGCGGACCCATTCACTTGAATGGGTCCGCAAATCAGGAGACGCGGTGCAGAACGGAAGCACGGAGCAGAAGCACTGTGGAGTGCTTTCGTGGTGTTCCGTTCCGCAAAAAAGATAGAACTTGTCCTATCTTTTTGCAGAACGGACGGATAGCGGACCCCATTCAAGTGAATAGGGGTCGCGATCCACATGCGGCTGGGCCACGGTCCGCGGACTGCAACGTGCAAGAAGCCTTAGTGGCGGGAATTTGCTGGACAACTGCTGCTTTCCAGCCTATTTATATGGACGGCTATTGATAGCCGATTGGCAGGGATCTGACCCCCCGCATCCCTCCATCAATTCCAGCAGCTCAATGGGAGCAGAACCGCCGCTCAGAGCAGCTATTCAGCAGGGGCGCATGGTGTGCGCCCCCTACTGATCGGATATTGATGACCGCTGGAGTGGCGGCGTTTACAGCAGCACTGCTCACCTTCAGCTTTTTCTTCTTTTTCTTTCTTTTATGTCTTATTATTCTGTCATTTACTGTCGCTGTAATGCCTCTATTCTGGAGTCTTTGTATTCTCTGTGCTGCTGTAGCGCTGTGGATGTCCCCTTGGTGGGACTATTAAGGGAACATCTTCAGATCATCAGTGAAGGCTGGGTTCACATCTGCATTCACTGTAATAGGATCCGGTGGCGATCCGGCCGCTTACCGCCTTTTGTGCTGCATGTAGCATTTTGTGTCCGGCCGAGGGCCGGCATGCACGCCGCCGGACACGGTGAATTCCCCTGACGAAACAGACTGCCAGAATTAAGGACGGAGATGTGACCCCAGCCTTAACCCCTTCAGGACGCAGCCATTGTTCACCTTCCTGACAGAGGCTATTTTTGCAAATCTTTATGTGGTAATAACTTTGGAACGTTTTTACTTATCCGAGCCATTCTGAGATTGTTTTCTCATAACACATTGTACTTCGTGTTAAGGTAAATTTGAGTCGATATGTTTTAAAAAATTTACCGAAATCCAAAATTTACCGAAAATTAACTATTTTCTAAATTTGAATTTCTCTGCTTTTAAAGGGGTATTCCCATCACACTGTTTTATACTTACCTGCTCCCGGCGCGCTGTCCACTTCCTGGTTTCGGCAGGGGGCGGGCTCCATCTTGATTGAAGTCTTCTCCCGGCCGGGCTGCTCGCTGGACTGAACGCGCATGCGCCCTGGTGACTTCTTCCTGGCAAATATACTATACTGGCCAGGAAGAAATCACCATAGCGCATGCACGGCCTCGGCGTGCGCTTTCGGGACTGGGCGCGGCCGGCCGGGAGAAAAGAAGAAGTCGTCAAGCGCGGCCAAGGGATTATCCAACCCCCCCAATGCCTGGGCACCTCATATATACTTACCCCACTCCCGGCACTCGCGTCGTTCCTGATCCCCACACGGCCACCACTTATCCAGCAATGGGGGTGAGCAGCCAACAGCAGGCCGCTACAGGGACAAGCCGCGATGCTAGGGAGGCTCATCCCCGTCGCGGCCTGCTATTGGCTGCTCACCCCCATCACTGGATGTTTTAATCCGAGCAATGGGGATCAGGAGCGACGCGGGTGCCATACATTTTATTTTTCCCTCAACGGAGCTTTATCATTGGTTCTATTATGGAGTACATACAACTCTTTATTTAGCTTTTTGGGAAGCAGGATAAATATAAGGCGCCAACTCTACCATTGCTTTTTGGGATTTGTTAATGGGGCGAACACTGTGCTGGAAAAATGACACATTATCTTTATTCTGCTGGTCAGTACGATTACAGAGATACCAAATTTATATAATTTTTTTTTACGTTTTACCACTTTTGCACAAAGCAATTTTGGAAAAAAAAATCCTGTTTTTGTGTCACCATTTTCTGAGAGCCATATATATATTTATTTTATTTTTTTCTGCCGATTGTCTCGTGCTCATTTTTTGCGGGATGAGGTGACATTTTCAGTGGTACCATTTTGGGGTACATAGTATGGTACTTTTTGATCGCTTGCTACTTGTGCGAGGCAAAGTGTTCAAAAAAAGCCTATTTTGGCACTTTTTATTTTTTTTGACAGTGTTCATCTGACAGGGTAGATCATGCAATATTTTTATAGAGCGGGTTATTACAGATATGGCGATACCTACCGTAATATAACTGGTTTTCTTTTTTTTTCTATTTTTTACAATTTTATGTGTTTTTTGTTTTTTTACTTAATTTTTTTTTATTATTATTATTATGAATAACACATTTTTTTTTAAACTTTTTTTTTTTCCCACTGTGGGACATTAACTTTTTGGGGGTCTGATCCCCTGTACAATGCATTACATACCCCCCAACTTTTGAAAATCGCAAAGAGGGACAATATGTGCAGCGAACATCATGGCGTTTTTTTTTTCTACTAGGCCACGCCTCTAACTCCTCCCAAAGCATAATTACTGACTCGGTTACAACTGCAGCAGCCGGGGATCGGTTAGGTGAGTGAAAGTTCCTTTAGTTTTTTTTTACAACATGTGAAGCCCCTTCTGTATTGTAATGCATTGGCTGTAAGTGTATTACACAGTGTAATACACTTCAGCCTGCTTACAGCCTCACAGGCTTCCATAGAAGGCATCGGGCTGCCTTCCCAGCCATCGGCCGCAGCGCAGGGACCCGATGAGGACAGGGAGGAAGCTTCCTCCCTCCACTCACCCTGCGGTCAGCACTGACCGTGGCACAGCTAGGGTTAATGTGCCGGCATCAGTGTTTTCACCTGATTGGCCGAGCGCAGCTCCTGCACCTGCCCGATCAGCACGCCATACCTGTACGGCAGCGGTCGGGAAGTCACTTCCGAATGCGCCGTCCATGTATGGCGGATGGCAGGAAGTGGTTACAAGGACTGGACAACCCTATCCTCAGGATAAGTCATCAATATCAGGTAGGGGGAGGGGGTGGGCGGCCTTCTCTTCACTGTTTACCTGCTCGCTGTTGCAGCCTCAAAGGTGAGCAGGTGCAATTACATCTCAGAGGGCTTCTTCCCGTTCAAGTAAATAGGGCGGCGCTATGGGACGGCTTAGATGTAGTTACACCTGCTCACCACTGTGGGTATGGCGAGCAGGTAAACAGTGACGAGAAGCCAGCGCTCGTACGAACCCCTCAAACATCTGATTGGCAGGGTGCCAGAAATCTAATATAGATGACCTATCCTTGAGGAGAAGGTCAATATTAAAATAGTGGACAACCCCTTTAAGTAACACATAAACCATGAGGTTGATTTCCACAAAGCCGCTAGGGACAACATATTTACAGTCTGACCCTACATGGTGGGATAATGGAGGGGATGAAGGTTCCAACATGGTGGATCACCCCTTTTATAATTTTGATATAAGCAGGGGCTGATTTATTCCTCTCATGACGGCACCATAGCCGATTCCATACAACTTCACTCATTCATAGATTTGACATTGATTTGCGTCTTGGAGAGTTTCCTAGTTCTTTCACGAGACAAGCAATGTTCGATTACCACCGGTCTAAGTTCCTTCATGACTTAGGTGGAAGCACTTATGGGTTGTTCACCTCAGGAAATGAATGAGCAAGTGATCTAAGTATTGACTGTCTCAGGGGCTTGTACGAGTCAATGAGTCATCTACAACAAGGCTTGTATTACACAAATGTATTCCTGGGGATGGAAAACTGATCCAAGATATACAGAAACATACACAAGAGCCAACATTTGGTGACGGAAGCCCCAGTTTAGCCATAAGCGAGGGGAAAACAGAGTAGCTCTTCTTTTTTTTTTTTATGGTCGGACAAAGTCATACTGACCCTAGGGAGGGCAGTAGCACCATGTGAATAATTCTTCCATCGGTGGTCTCCATTGATAAATGAGTTAGAACCAACATTCCTAATGGTCTCGATCAGTGATGGGGAACCTTTTACATGCCCAAACTGTAACCCCAAACCCACATATTTCTCGCAAAGTGCCAACACGGCAATTTCACTTGAATACTACAGTCCAATATAGAATATCTTCCATGTACCTTATAATTTAGCTATAACAGCCTGCCTACAGTCCATGCGCTACCTCTGTTGTCCATAGTGCGCCCTGTGTTGGTGAATGGCAGGAAAAGTCTAAGGCATATTGGTACACCATAGACTTGTTCCAGGGTGCGGGTGCCCACAGAGAGGACTCCGAGTGCCGCCTCTAGCACCCGTGCCATAGGTTCACCACCACTGGTCTAGGACATTGAAGGGGCTAATGCCAACATCCATGATGATCTACTGTATGGATAGGTTTAAAACATCCCTGGTGGTCTAGGACATTGAGGTAGTTGAAGAGGTTGTCCATTGAATAATAATTACCAGTACTTTTAAACCAGCTGACAATAGGGTACAAAAAAAGCATACGGTACTTACCTCACCCATCCCCCACCACTCCCATTCCAATGCCTGCCCCCAACACCTGTGTTTGATGAAGGATATAGTGAGGCTTCTTACACAGAAGTCAAGAGCACAAGAGGAACATTGTAGGCAGAGGAGACAAAAAGAAAATGGTGTTGGCCACATAGTTGGAAGTGCCAGGTATGTGCATTCTTTCCTTATGGAGATCGGTAAAGCACGTCTAGGTGGTCCAGGAATGGAAAATGGCCACCTAGGAAGAGGCAGGACTCCAGCAACCAGGGCAGAAGAGCTCACCTGGCCAGATGGACCATCACTGAGGTCATGGGACTGTATATAGAAGGGACTGAAGGGAGGGGGGTGATGTTATTTACATGGGACTGTATATAGAAGGGACTGAAGGGAGGGGGGTGATGTTATTTACATGGGACTGTATATAGAAGAGGCTCGAAGTGCCCGGTATGTGCATTCTTTCCTTATGGAGATTGGTAAAGCACGTCTAGGTGGCCCAGGAATGGAAAACGGCCACCTAGGAAGAGGCAGGACTCCAGCCACAAGGGCAGAAGAGCTCACCTGGCCAGATGGACCATCACTGAGGTCATAAGCAAAGTGCTCAAGTCCTGCCATGGTGCGGGAGCTCTGATTTGTGGAGTGTGGAACCTTTGTTTCAGGGCCCTAACTTTTTTTTAACATTAGTAGTGTTCTTCCAAAAACCTTAGCCAAGATCCAGCAGTCTTAGGCTTCTTTCACACTCGCGTTTGGTTCGGATACATCATGGATCTGCACAGACGGATCTGTTCAGATAATACAACCGTCATAGAAAACGGATCCGTCCCTATTGACTTACATTGTGTATCAGAACGAATCAGTTTTGCTCAGTTTCGTAACACGGTCACCAAAACGCTGCAAGCCTCCAGAGCGGAATGGAGACGGAACGGAGGCAAACGGATGCATTCTGAGCGGATCCTTTTCCATTCAGAATGCATTAGGGCAACTGATCCGTTTTGGACCGCTTGTGAGAGCCCTGAACGGATCTCATAAATGGAAACCAAAACGCAGGTATAAAAGTAGCCTAACCGACATGGGCGTCACTAGGTTAAACATTCAGGGCCTGGGCCCCAGATGTTTTGTCCAGGGCCCCGAATGTACTGCCTGCTAATGAAAAGAAAAGCATGACTACTAACCAGGGAGGCACTGCAGGAGCTGAAGGACCCGTGATGACATCACAGTAAAGGGATCTGTGCTAGAGGCAGAGCTCAGTGGTGAAGGACCTTTGAGGATGTCACCGTCATGTGATAAGTGCGGGAGGGGGCGGAGCTAAGCTGTGAAAAGGAGAACTAGTGAAGAAGACCCTGACTGTGATAGCTTCTGTGACTGAGGAGAGGTAAGTGAAGGGATGGATACAGTGTGAGAGCCAGAGGAATGCTGGGAGTTGTAGTTCTGCTCTCTCACATCACCTCCCTGCTTGGTTCAGAGAGTGATGTTATTTACATGGGACTGTATGTTAGGGCTGAAGGGAGGAGTGTTATTTACATGGGACTGTATATAGAAGGGGCTGAAGGGAGGGGTGTTATTTACATGGGACTGTATATAGAAGGGGCTGAAGGGAGGGGTGATATTATTTACATGGGACTGTATGTTGGAGGGGCTGAAGGGAGGGGAGTGATGTTATTTACATGGGACTGTATATAGAAGGGGCAGAAGGGAGGGGGGTGGTTGAGAGGGTGATGTTATTTACATGGGACTGTATGTTAGGGCTGAAGGGAGGAGTGTTATTTACATGTGGACTGTATATTGAAGGGGCTGAAGGGAGGGGAGTAATGTTATTTACATGGGACTGTATCTTGAGGGGAGTGATTTTATTTACATGGGACTGTATATAGAAGGGGCTGAAGGGAGGGGGGTGATGTTATTTACATGGGACTGTATATTGAAGGGGCTGAAGGGAGGGGAGTGATGTTATTTACATGGGACTGTATATTGAAGGGGCTGAAGGGAGGGAGGTGGTTATTTACATGGGACTGTATATTGAAGGGGCTGAAGGGAGGGGAGTGATGTTATTTACATGGGACTGTATGTTGGAGGGGCTGAAGGGCGGGGAGTGATGTTATTTACATGGGACTGTATATTGAAGGGGCTGAAGGGAGGGGAGTGATGTTATTTACATGGGACTGTATATTGAAGGGACTGAAGGGAGGGGAGTGATGTTATTTACATGGGACTGTATATTGAAGGGGCTGAAGGGAGGGGAGTGATGTTATTTACATGGGACTGTATATTGAAGGGGCTGAAGGGAGGGGAGTGATGTTATTTACATGGGATTGTATATTGACAGCATAAGAGTGATACTGAAAGCCATGGGACTCTATGAGCTGTCCCAGGCCAAAAGTGTAGATAGAGAAGAGCAGGGGTCCTAGGACAGAGCCTTGCGGGACACCAACAGAAAGGGAATGAGACGAGGAGGTGGTGTGAGAGTGGGAGACGCTAAACGTCCGGTCTGTGAGGTATGATGTGATCCAGGAGAGGGCCAGGTCAGTGATGCCAAGAGATGAGAGAGTTTGCAACAGAAGGGAGTGGTCAACAGTGTCAAAGGCAGAGGACAGGTCAAGGAGAAGGAGGACAGAGTAATGTTGTTTGGTTTTGGCTGTTAGTAGGTCATTGGTGACTTTGGTAAGGGCAGTCTCAGTGGAGTGGTGGGGTCGGAAGCCAGATTGTAGCCGGTCAAAGAGGGAGCAGGAGGAGAGGTGAGAGGACAGTTCCAAATGGATATGTTGTTCAAGTAGCTTTGAGGCATACGGAAGAAGTGATATGGGGCGATAACTGAGGATGGGTGTAATGGTAGCATGTTTAAAAGCAGAGGAGAAGACACCAGAGGTTAGTGATAGGTTGAAGAGAGTTAGGACTGGGATAAACACTCTGGTGAGGTTAGGGATGAGGTGGGATGGGATTGGGTCAAGTGCACAGGTGATGAGATGTGATCTGGAGAGTAGAGTGGAGAGTTTTTCTTCTGTAATAGTGGAGAAGCAGGTTTTGGGTGAAGAGGACCGAGTGGTGTAGAGCAGGGGTGGCCAACCCGTGGCTCTTGAGCCGCATGCGGCTCTTTGCTTCTTCAAGTGCGTCTCTAGCTGTGGAGCCGGGAAGCAGTCAGGCCGGATCACTCTCCACCCCATGCTCAGATCTCTTTTCCTGATCGGGCACTGTTGCTACTTTGCAGCTCCAGCTCACTCTTCACTATGTCCTGATGCACACAGTGTGAGAACGTAGTACGTGGGGACGCGCACTATGACCTGACGTTGTGCTCATCGGGTCACAGTGGAGAGTGTGTCAGACCTGCAGAGTAGCAGGAGCCCAGCGCATGATCAGGAGAGGGAAGAGATTTTTTAAAATTATATATCTAAGCATGGGAGGTCCTGATCTGAGCATGGGGGGGGGGGGGGGGTCCTGATCTGAGCATGGGGATGGTCCTGATCTGAGCATGGGGGGGGGGTCCTGATCTGAGCATGGGGATGGTCCTGATCTGAGCATGGGGGGGTTCTGATCTGAGCATAGGAGGTCCTGATCTGAGCATAGGGGGGGGGGGGGGTCCTGATCTGAGCATGGGGATGGTCCTGATCTGAGCATGGGGGGGTTCTGATCTGAGCATTGGGGGTCTGATCTGAGCATGGGGGGGGGGGTACTGATCTGAGCATGGGGATGGTCCTGATCTGAGCATGGGGGGTTCTGATCTGAGCAATGGGGGTCTGATCTGAGCATGGGGGACCTTGTTTGAGCATGGGTTAGTCAGGTCTGAGCATGGGGTGTCAGATCTGAGAAGGGGGGGAGATCTGAGCATTGGAGGGGGCAGATCTGAGCACAGAGGGTCTGGTACTGGGAGGCTGATTTGTGTTGTCTGATCTGAGCATTGGGGGTCTTATTTTGGGGGTCTAATTTTGAGGTCTGATGAGGTTTGGGGATCTTATTTTAGGTCAGATGAGGATTGGGAATCTGATCTGAGGTCTGATGAAAAATATATTTTTCATTTTTTTCTCTGCTAATAAAAAATAAGAAAAAATATTTTTATCAGACCTCAGATCAGATGAAAAATATAATTTTTTCTTATTTTTCTTTGTTAAAACCTAGGTGCATCTTGTAGGGCGAAAAATACGGTGACCTGTGTGTAAATGTATATCTTGTGGCTCCTGGTAGTCATACGTTGTTTTTTTTGGCTCTTTGTGTTTGTAAGGTTGGCCACCCCTGGTGTAGAGGGTCTGTGGGGACTGTGTAGTGAAGCTTTCTCTAATGTTGACTATCTTTTGTTTGAAGTATTTGGCAAAGTCCTCAGCTGAGATGAGAGGAGAGGGTGGGGGCGCTGAGGGACGGAGAAGGGAGTTAAAAGTGCTAAAAAGTTGTTCAGGGCTGTGGGACAGGGAAGATATGAGAGATGAGAAGTCGCCTGTTTTGCATCAGCGAGTGAGGATTGGAGTATGAGGAGGGATTGCTTGTATTGTGGGTGGGTGGCAGTATTAATTGTATTGTGGATGGGTGGCAGTATTAATTGTATTGTGGATGGGTGGCAGTATTTATGGTATTGTGGATGGGTGGCAGTATTTATGGTATTGTGGATGGGTGGCAGTATTAATGGTATTGTGGATGGGTGGCAGTATTAATGGTATTGTGGATGGGTGGCAGTATTAATGGTATTGTGGATGGGTGGCAGTATTAATGGTATTGTGGATGGGTGGCAGTATAAATTGTATTGTGGATGGGTGGCAGTATTAATTGTATTGTGGATGGGTGGCAGCATTAATTGTATTGTGGATGGGTGGCAGTATTAATTGTTGGGTGGGTGGCAGTATTAATTGTATTATGGATGGGTGGCAGTATTAATTGTATTGTGGATGGGTGGCAGTATTGTTTTGTGAATGGGTGGCAGTATTAATTGTATTGTGGATGAGTGGCAGTATTAATTGTATTGTGGATGGGTGGCAGTATTTATGGTATTGTGGATGGGTGGCAGTATTAATGGTATTGTGGATGGGTGGCAGTATTAATGGTATTGTGGATGGGTGGCAGTATTAATTGTATTGTGGATGGGTGGCAGTATTAATTGTATTGTGGATGGGTGGCAGTATTAATTGTATTGTGGATGAGTGGCAGTATTAATTGTATTGTGGATGGGTGGCAGTATTTATGGTATTGTGGATGGGTGGCAGTATTAATGGTATTGTGGATGGGTGGCAGTATTAATGGTATTGTGGATGGGTGGCAGTATAAATTGTATTGTGGATGGGTGGCAGTATTAATTGTATTGTGGATGGGTGGCAGTATTTATGGTATTGTGGATGGGTGGCAGTATTAATGGTATTGTGGATGGTTGGCAGTATTAATGGTATTGTGGATGGGTGGCAGATATTATTCTATGGGTGGCTTTTTGTTAATGGATCCCCAGGTATCAGTACCCTATCCTGCTGCCATGTATCCACCCTGTCTCCGTCCATCACAGTATTATCACAGGGTTTCCTCCATGTTGGCCCCTTCACATGGGGTCCTCAGACTGGACTCCTCGGTCTCCTCTGCGGGCAGCACCACCCGGACCCCTGGTAGATGGAGGACGCCTCATTCTATGGAGGATTCCTCTGGTGGAGCTCGTCTGAGGAGAAGCACCAGGCGCCAAAGGCATCTTTTTATGAATGAAAGTCTTGAGATGACATCAGTGATAAGTGAAGCTATGAATCCTCCCTGGAGACGAGTCAGGATGAGATCATCGGATATTTCCGCACGTGACAGGAATCAATGCATCTTAATGAGCTCGGTCAGACGCCGGAGACACCGCCCCCCCCCCCCCCCCCCCCCCCCCCCCCCCCCACCGTGTGTGAATGAGAGGATGACCTCACTCACAGCCATTCACTGTGTGAACGAGGCCCAGGTCACTGCAGAGCGTCTCATCAACCGGAGGAGAGGAACCTTCAGAACCTGACAATTATACCCAGAGCTGCTGCAGAATCTCGTAATACACACCTCAGCTGCTGCAGAACCTCGTAATACACACCTCAGCTGCTGCAGAACCTCGTAATACACACCTCAGCTGCTGCAGAACCTACTAATACAGACCTCAGCTGCTGCAGAACCTCGTAATACACACCTCAGCTGCTGCAGAACCTCGTAATACACACCTCAGCTGCTGCAGAACCTCATAATACCCACCTCAGCTGCTGCAGAACCTCGTAATACACACCTCAGCTGCTGCAGAACCTCATAATACCCACCTCAGCTGCTGCAGAACCTCATATACACACCTCAGCTGCTACAGAACCTCGTAATACAGACCTCAGCTGCTGCAGAACCTCCTAATACACACCTCAGCTGCTGCAGAACCTCGTAATACACACTTCAGCTGCTGCAGAACCTCATAATACTGATCTCAGCTGCTGCAGAACATCATAATACTGACCTCAGCTGCTGCAGAACATCATAATACACACCTCAGCTGCTGCAGAACATCATAATACACACTTCAGCTGCTGCAGATCCTCATAATACACACCTCAGCTGCTGCAGAACCTGATAATACACACATCAGCTGCTGCAGAACCTCATAATACTGACTTCAGCTGCTACAGAACCTTGTAATACACACCTCAGCTGCTGCAGAACATCATAATACTGACCTCAGCTGCTGCAGAACATCATAATACACACTTCAGCTGCTGCAGAACCTCATAATACACACCCCAGCTGCTGCAGAACCTCATAATACTGACCTCAGCTGCTGCAGAACATCATAATACACATCTCAGCTGCTGCAGAACCTCGTAATACTGACTTCAGCTGCTACAGAACCTCGTAATACACACCTCAGCTGCTGCAGAACCTCATAATACTGACCTCAGCTGCTGCAGAACATCATAATACACACCTTAGCTGCTGCAGAACCTCATAATACACACCTCAGCTGCTGCAGAACCTCCTAATACACACCTCAGCTGCTGCAGAACATCATAATACACACCTCAGCTGCAGCAGAACCTCCTAATACTGACCTCAGCTGCTGCAGAACCTCATAATACTGACCTCAGCTGCTGCAGAACCTCGTAATACACACCCCAGCTGCTGCAGAACCTCATAATACTGACCTCAGCTGCTGCAGAACCTCCTAATACTGACCTCAGCTGCTGCAGAACCTCATAATACACAGCTCAGCTGCTGCAGAACCTCATAATACTGACCTCAGCTGCTGCAGAACCTCATAATACTGACTTCAGCTGCTGCAGAACCTCATAATACACAGTTCAGCTGCTGCAGAACCTCCTAATACTGACCTCAGCTGCTGCAGAACCTCATAATACACACCCCAGCTTCTGCAGAACCTCATAATACACCCCTCAGCTGCTGCAGAACTTTATAATACACACCTCAGCTGCTGCAGAACCTCGCAATACACACCTCAGCTGCTGCAGAACCTCATAATACACACTTCAGATGCTGCAGAACCTCATAATACACACTTCAGATGCTGCAGAACCTCATAATACACACCTCAGCTGCTGCAGAACCTCATAATACACACTTCAGCTGCTGCAGAACCTCATAATACACACCTCAGCTGCTGCAGAACCTTATAATACTGACCCCAGCTGCTGCAGAACCTCATAATACACACCTCGGCTGCTGCAGAACCTCATAATACACACCTCAGCTGCTGCAGAATCTCGTAATACACACCTCAGCTGCTGCAGAACCTCGTAATACACACCTCAGCTGCTGCAGAACCTACTAATACAGACCTCAGCTGCTGCAGAACCTCGTAATACACACCTCAGCTGCTGCAGAACCTCGTAATACACACTTCAGATGCTGCAGAACCTCATAATACACACCTCAGCTGCTGCAGAACTTTATAATACACACCTCAGCTGCTGCAGAACCTCGCAATACACACCTCAGCTGCTGCAGAACCTCATAATACACACTTCAGATGCTGCAGAACCTCATAATACACACTTCAGATGCTGCAGAACCTCATAATACACACCTCAGCTGCTGCAGAACCTCATAATACACACCTCAGCTGCTGCAGAACCTTATAATACTGACCCCAGCTGCTGCAGAACCTCATAATACACACCTCGGCTGCTGCAGAACCTCATAATACACACCTCAGCTGCTGCAGAATCTCGTAATACACACCTCAGCTGCTGCAGAACCTCGTAATACACACCTCAGCTGCTGCAGAACCTACTAATACAGACCTCAGCTGCTGCAGAACCTCGTAATACACACCTCAGCTGCTGCAGAACCTCGTAATACACACCTCAGCTGCTGCAGAACCTCATAATACCCACCTCAGCTGCTGCAGAACCTCGTAATACACACCTCAGCTGCTGCAGAACCTCATAATACCCACCTCAGCTGCTGCAGAACCTCATATACACACCTCAGCTGCTACAGAACCTCGTAATACAGACCTCAGCTGCTGCAGAACCTCCTAATACACACCTCAGCTGCTGCAGAACCTCGTAATACACACTTCAGCTGCTGCAGAACCTCATAATACACACCCCAGCTGCTGCAGAACCTCATAATACTGACCTCAGCTGCTGCAGAACATCATAATACTGACCTCAGCTGCTGCAGAACATCATAATACACACCTCAGCTGCTGCAGAACATCATAATACACACCTCAGCTGCTGCAGAACCTGATAATACTGACTTCAGCTGCTACAGAACCTTGTAATACACACCTCAGCTGCTGCAGAACATCATAATACTGACCTCAGCTGCTGCAGAACATCATAATACACACTTCAGCTGCTGCAGAACCTCATAATACACACCCCAGCTGCTGCAGAACCTCATAATACTGACCTCAGCTGCTGCAGAACATCATAATACACATCTCAGCTGCTGCAGAACCTCGTAATACACACCTCAGCTGCTGCAGAACATCATAATACACACCTCAGCTGCTGCAGAACCTCATAATACTGACCTCAGCTGCTGCAGAACATCATAATACTGACCTCAGCTGCTGCAGAACATCATAATACACACCTCAGCTGCTGCAGAACATCATAATACACACTTCAGCTGCTGCAGATCCTCATAATACACACCTCAGCTGCTGCAGAACCTGATAATACTGACTTCAGCTGCTACAGAACCTTGTAATACACACCTCAGCTGCTGCAGAACATCATAATACTGACCTCAGCTGCTGCAGAACATCATAATACACACTTCAGCTGCTGCAGAACCTCATAATACACACCCCAGCTGCTGCAGAACCTCATAATACTGACCTCAGCTGCTGCAGAACATCATAATACACATCTCAGCTGCTGCAGAACCTCGTAATACACACCTCAGCTGCTGCAGAACATCATAATACACACCTCAGCTGCTGCAGAACCTCATAATACTGACCTCAGCTGCTGCAGAACATCATAATACACACCTTAGCTGCTGCAGAACCTCATAATACACACCTCAGCTGCTGCAGAACCTCCTAATACACACCTCAGCTGCTGCAGAACATCATAATACACACCTCAGCTGCAGCAGAACCTCCTAATACTGACCTCAGCTGCTGCAGAACCTCATAATACTGACCTCAGCTGCTGCAGAACCTCGTAATACACACCCCAGCTGCTGCAGAACCTCATAATACTGACCTCAGCTGCTGCAGAACCTCCTAATACTGACCTCAGCTGCTGCAGAACCTCATAATACACAGCTCAGCTGCTGCAGAACCTCATAATACTGACCTCAGCTGCTGCAGAACCTCATAATACTGACTTCAGCTGCTGCAGAACCTCATAATACACAGTTCAGCTGCTGCAGAACCTCCTAATACTGACCTCAGCTGCTGCAGAACCTCATAATACACACCCCAGCTTCTGCAGAACCTCATAATACACCCCTCAGCTGCTGCAGAACTTTATAATACACACCTCAGCTGCTGCAGAACCTCGCAATACACACCTCAGCTGCTGCAGAACCTCATAATACACACTTCAGATGCTGCAGAACCTCATAATACACACTTCAGATGCTGCAGAACCTCATAATACACACCTCAGCTGCTGCAGAACCTCATAATACACACTTCAGCTGCTGCAGAACCTCATAATACTGACCTCAGCTGCTGCAGAACCTTATAATACTGACCCCAGCTGCTGCAGAACCTCATAATACACACCTCGGCTGCTGCAGAACCTCATAATACACACCTCAGCTGCTGCAGAACCTCATAATACTGACCCCAGCTGCTGCAGAACATCATAATACTGACCTCAGCTGCTGCAGAACCTCGTAATACACACCTCAGCTGCTGCAGAACCTCATAATACTGACCTCAGCTGCTGCAGAACCTCATAATACACACCTCAGCTGCTGCAGAACCTCATAATACTGACCTCAGCTGCTGCAGAACCTCCTAATACTGACCTCAGCTGCTGCAGAACCTCCTAATACTGACCTCAGCTGCTTCAGAAACTCATAATACACACCTCAGCTGCTGCAGAACCTCGTAAGACACACCTCAGCTGCTGCAGAACCTCGTAATACACACCCCAGCTGCTGCAGAACCTCGTAATACACACCTCAGCTGCTGCAGAACCTCATAATACACACCTCAGCTGCTGCAGAACCTCATAATACACACCTCAGCTGCTGCAGAACATCATAATACACACCTCAGCTGCTGCAGAACCTCATAATACAGACCTCAGCTGCTGCAGAACCTCGTAATACACACCCCAGCTGCTGCAGAACCTCGTAATACACACCTCAGCTGCTGCAGTACCTCATAATACACACCTCAGCTGCTGCAGAACCTCATAATACACACCTCAGCTGCTGCAGAACATCATAATACACACCTCAGCTGCTGCAGAACCTCGTAATACACACCTCAGCTGCTGCAGAACATCATAATACACACTTCAGCTGCTGCAGAACCTCCTAATACTGACCTTAGCTGCTGCAGAACCTCCTAATACTGACCTCAGCTGCTGCAGAACCTCCTAATACTGACCTCAGCTGCTGCAGAACCTCATAATACACAGCTCAGCTGCTGCAGAACCTCATAATACTGACCTCAGCTGCTGCAGAACCTCGTAATACTGACCTCAGCTTCTGCAGAACCTCATAATACACACCTCAGCTGCTGCAGAACATCATAATACACACTTTAGATGGTGCAGAACATCATAATACACACCTCAGCTGCTGCAGAACCTCGTAATACACACCCCAGCTGCTGCAGAACATCATAATACACACCTCAGCTGCTGCAGAACATCATAATACACACCTCAGCTGCTGCAGAACATCATAATACACACCTCAGCTGCTGCAGAACATCATAATACTGACCTCAGCTGCTGCAGAACATCATAATACACACCCCAGCTGCTGCAGAACCTCCTAATACACACCTCAGCTGCTGCAGAACCTCGTAATACACACTTCAGCTGCTGCAGAACCTCATAATACACACCCCAGCTGCTGCAGAACCTCATAATACTGATCTCAGCTGCTGCAGAACATCATAATACTGACCTCAGCTGCTGCAGAACATCATAATACACACCTCAGCTGCTGCAGAACATCATAATACACACTTCAGCTGCTGCAGATCCTCATAATACACACCTCAGCTGCTGCAGAACCTGATAATACACACATCAGCTGCTGCAGAACCTCATAATACTGACTTCAGCTGCTACAGAACCTTGTAATACACACCTCAGCTGCTGCAGAACATCATAATACTGACCTCAGCTGCTGCAGAACATCATAATACACACTTCAGCTGCTGCAGAACCTCATAATACACACCCCAGCTGCTGCAGAACCTCATAATACTGACCTCAGCTGCTGCAGAACATCATAATACACATCTCAGCTGCTGCAGAACCTCGTAATACTGACTTCAGCTGCTACAGAACCTCGTAATACACACCTCAGCTGCTGCAGAACCTCATAATACTGACCTCAGCTGCTGCAGAACATCATAATACACACCTTAGCTGCTGCAGAACCTCATAATACACACCTCAGCTGCTGCAGAACCTCCTAATACACACCTCAGCTGCTGCAGAACATCATAATACACACCTCAGCTGCAGCAGAACCTCCTAATACTGACCTCAGCTGCTGCAGAACCTCATAATACTGACCTCAGCTGCTGCAGAACCTCGTAATACACACCCCAGCTGCTGCAGAACCTCATAATACTGACCTCAGCTGCTGCAGAACCTCCTAATACTGACCTCAGCTGCTGCAGAACCTCATAATACACAGCTCAGCTGCTGCAGAACCTCATAATACTGACCTCAGCTGCTGCAGAACCTCATAATACTGACTTCAGCTGCTGCAGAACCTCATAATACACAGTTCAGCTGCTGCAGAACCTCCTAATACTGACCTCAGCTGCTGCAGAACCTCATAATACACACCCCAGCTTCTGCAGAACCTCATAATACACCCCTCAGCTGCTGCAGAACTTTATAATACACACCTCAGCTGCTGCAGAACCTCGCAATACACACCTCAGCTGCTGCAGAACCTCATAATACACACTTCAGATGCTGCAGAACCTCATAATACACACTTCAGATGCTGCAGAACCTCATAATACACACCTCAGCTGCTGCAGAACCTCATAATACACACTTCAGCTGCTGCAGAACCTCATAATACACACCTCAGCTGCTGCAGAACCTTATAATACTGACCCCAGCTGCTGCAGAACCTCATAATACACACCTCGGCTGCTGCAGAACCTCATAATACACACCTCAGCTGCTGCAGAATCTCGTAATACACACCTCAGCTGCTGCAGAACCTCGTAATACACACCTCAGCTGCTGCAGAACCTACTAATACAGACCTCAGCTGCTGCAGAACCTCGTAATACACACCTCAGCTGCTGCAGAACCTCGTAATACACACCTCAGCTGCTGCAGAACCTCATAATACCCACCTCAGCTGCTGCAGAACCTCGTAATACACACCTCAGCTGCTGCAGAACCTCATAATACCCACCTCAGCTGCTGCAGAACCTCATATACACACCTCAGCTGCTACAGAACCTCGTAATACAGACCTCAGCTGCTGCAGAACCTCCTAATACACACCTCAGCTGCTGCAGAACCTCGTAATACACACTTCAGCTGCTGCAGAACCTCATAATACACACCCCAGCTGCTGCAGAACCTCATAATACTGACCTCAGCTGCTGCAGAACATCATAATACTGACCTCAGCTGCTGCAGAACATCATAATACACACCTCAGCTGCTGCAGAACATCATAATACACACTTCAGCTGCTGCAGATCCTCATAATACACACCTCAGCTGCTGCAGAACCTGATAATACTGACTTCAGCTGCTACAGAACCTTGTAATACACACCTCAGCTGCTGCAGAACATCATAATACTGACCTCAGCTGCTGCAGAACATCATAATACACACTTCAGCTGCTGCAGAACCTCATAATACACACCCCAGCTGCTGCAGAACCTCATAATACTGACCTCAGCTGCTGCAGAACATCATAATACACATCTCAGCTGCTGCAGAACCTCGTAATACACACCTCAGCTGCTGCAGAACATCATAATACACACCTCAGCTGCTGCAGAACCTCATAATACTGACTTCAGCTGCTACAGAACCTCGTAATACACACCTCAGCTGCTGCAGAACCTCATAATACTGACCTCAGCTGCTGCAGAACATCATAATACACACCTTAGCTGCTGCAGAACCTCATAATACACACCTCAGCTGCTGCAGAACCTCCTAATACACACCTCAGCTGCTGCAGAACATCATAATACACACCTCAGCTGCAGCAGAACCTCCTAATACTGACCTCAGCTGCTGCAGAACCTCATAATACTGACCTCAGCTGCTGCAGAACCTCGTAATACACACCCCAGCTGCTGCAGAACCTCATAATACTGACCTCAGCTGCTGCAGAACCTCCTAATACTGACCTCAGCTGCTGCAGAACCTCATAATACACAGCTCAGCTGCTGCAGAACCTCATAATACTGACCTCAGCTGCTGCAGAACCTCATAATACTGACTTCAGCTGCTGCAGAACCTCATAATACACAGTTCAGCTGCTGCAGAACCTCCTAATACTGACCTCAGCTGCTGCAGAACCTCATAATACACACCCCAGCTTCTGCAGAACCTCATAATACACCCCTCAGCTGCTGCAGAACTTTATAATACACACCTCAGCTGCTGCAGAACCTCGCAATACACACCTCAGCTGCTGCAGAACCTCATAATACACACTTCAGATGCTGCAGAACCTCATAATACACACTTCAGATGCTGCAGAACCTCATAATACACACCTCAGCTGCTGCAGAACCTCATAATACACACTTCAGCTGCTGCAGAACCTCATAATACTGACCTCAGCTGCTGCAGAACCTTATAATACTGACCCCAGCTGCTGCAGAACCTCATAATACACACCTCGGCTGCTGCAGAACCTCATAATACACACCTCAGCTGCTGCAGAACCTCATAATACTGACCCCAGCTGCTGCAGAACATCATAATACTGACCTCAGCTGCTGCAGAACCTCGTAATACACACCTCAGCTGCTGCAGAACCTCATAATACTGACCTCAGCTGCTGCAGAACCTCATAATACACACCTCAGCTGCTGCAGAACCTCATAATACTGACCTCAGCTGCTGCAGAACCTCCTAATACTGACCTCAGCTGCTGCAGAACCTCCTAATACTGACCTCAGCTGCTTCAGAAACTCATAATACACACCTCAGCTGCTGCAGAACCTCGTAAGACACACCTCAGCTGCTGCAGAACCTCGTAATACACACCCCAGCTGCTGCAGAACCTCGTAATACACACCCCAGCTGCTGCAGAACCTCATAATACACACCTCAGCTGCTGCAGAACCTCATAATACAGACCTCAGCTGCTGCAGAACCTCGTAATACACACCCCAGCTGCTGCAGAACCTCGTAATACACACCTCAGCTGCTGCAGTACCTCATAATACACACCTCAGCTGCTGCAGAACCTCATAATACACACCTCAGCTGCTGCAGAACATCATAATACACACCTCAGCTGCTGCAGAACCTCGTAATACACACCTCAGCTGCTGCAGAACATCATAATACACACTTCAGCTGCTGCAGAACCTCCTAATACTGACCTTAGCTGCTGCAGAACCTCCTAATACTGACCTCAGCTGCTGCAGAACCTCCTAATACTGACCTCAGCTGCTGCAGAACCTCATAATACACAGCTCAGCTGCTGCAGAACCTCATAATACTGACCTCAGCTGCTGCAGAACCTCGTAATACTGACCTCAGCTTCTGCAGAACCTCATAATACACACCTCAGCTGCTGCAGAACATCATAATACACACTTTAGATGGTGCAGAACATCATAATACACACCTCAGCTGCTGCAGAACCTCGTAATAAACACCCCAGCTGCTGCAGAACATCATAATACACACCTCAGCTGCTGCAGAACATCATAATACACACCTCAGCTGCTGCAGAACATCATAATACACACCTCAGCTGCTGCAGAACATCATAATACTGACCTCAGCTGCTGCAGAACATCATAATACACACCCCAGCTGCTGCAGAACCTCATAATACACACCTCAGCTGCTGCAGAACATCATAATACTGACCCCAGCTGCTGCAGAACATCATAATACTGACCCCAGCTGCTGCAGAACCTCATAATACTGACCTAAGCTGCTGCAGAACCTCATAATACACACCCCAGCTGCTGCAGAACCTCATAATACACACCCCAGCTGCTGCAGAACCTCATAATACACACCTCAGCTGCTGCAGAACCTCATAATACACACCTCAGCTGCTGCAGAACCTCATAATACTGACCCCAGCTGCTGCAGAACCTCGTAATACACACCTCAGCTGCTGCAGAACATCATAATACACACCTCAGCTGCTGCAGAACCTCGTAATACACACCTTAGCTGCTGCAGAACCTCATAATACAAACCTCGGCTGCTGCAGAACCTCATAATACACACCTCAGCTGCTGCAGAACCTTGTAATACTGACCCCAGCTGCTGCAGAACATCATAATACACACCTCAGCTGCTGCAGAACCTCATAATACTGACCTCAGCTGCTGCAGAACCTCGTAATACACACCTCAGCTGTTGCAGAACATCATAATACACACCTCAGCTGCTGCAGAACCTCATAATACACACCTCAGCTGTTGCAGAACCTCGTAATACTGACCTCAGCTGCTGCAGAACCTCGTAATACAGGGCTTGACAAATTTCCTTGGAATCTAGGAGCCAGCTAAAAAAGTTAGGAGCCAGGCGGAGACGCGTCATAAAATCTATATTGCGATATAACTTTAAGCATGTATATCGCAATATATTGTTTTCTATATTGAAGGGGGGGGGTGTTTAAACTTTTTTTTTTTTTACTTTATTTAATAACTATTAGCCTTCTTAAGGGCTAGAACCCTTGTCATATTCACCCTAATAGAGTTCTATTAGGGTGAATAGGACTTTACACTCTCCCTGCTGCCCTGTGCATAGTACACACAGCAGGGAGTTGACCATGGCAGCCAGCCTCTGATCAGCCCCTCCCCCCCCCTCCAGCTGCTGCAGAACCTCATAATACTGACCTCAGCTGCTGCAGAACCTCATAATACTGACCTCAGCTGCTGCAGAACATCATAATACATACTTTAGATGGTGCAGAACCTCGTAATACACACTTCAGCTGCTGCAGAACATCATAATACACACCTCAGCTGCTGCAGAACCTCGTAATACACACCTCAGCTGCTGCAGAACCTCGTAATACTGACTTCAGCTGCTGGTGTATATTATGAGGTTCTGCAGCTTCGGGTGGACATGTCTCTTTTATACTACAGCACATGGAATACACATATATATACATATAAGGAGCTATCACCGTGTGTCAGTCGCACCTCAGGCTTCGATGGTCTTTACTCTATAAACATAATCTCATCAAGCAAGAGCAACAAGGGGTTAACAGCGACGTCGGTTTATTTTCACAACACCACACTCCACGTGACCAATAGCCACGCCCCCTGCCTCTCCAAGCTGCTATAGTTCAATGGCGGCCGCTGAGACACTCAAAACCAGCCACGTATCTATTGCCACCCGCACCCAATCACAGCGCTCCCTCTCTTCTGCGTCCCGCCCCCGAACTGTGTTGACGTTACCATTAACCAATAAAAAGAGGACTACTCGCTAAAGCCTTCGTCCAATCAGTTTCTTGTAAAATTAAAGCAATTCTATTGGTTGTTCCGACTTTGGGGGAAAAAAATTAGTAAACAGTAGGAAGCGATGGAACGACGTGATTGGCTGACGGGTGCTAGGTTCTCAGAGAATACCCCATGAGGCCTTGCGTGGTCGCCTGACAGCGCTTTGACTCATTCACCAATAGAGTCAGCCTAGGTTTGTTAGTGGGCGGGGACGCTGAGAGGAGAATGAAATGCCCGGCGTCCAATAGGCGCACGCTGTGTCATCTCTGCCCCTGGCGATTGGCTCTTATCTCTGTTAGAGGCGGGACTTGTGGCAGCGTTCTCGGGGGGGAGTCGTCTACTCTATAACTACAGAGGTGTCATGGCGGCGCGGAGGGAGGACGTGTTATGCTGACGCTTTGGCGCTTCGTCCAGATGTTCGCTTGGCCATGGCGGCCCGGGGCCTGTGCAGCTGGTGGCCGCTCGGCCTGTGCCTCACTGCGCTGCTGCTGATAGGAGAGGCCGCTGCCGGGCTGGTGGAGCAGGGCGCTCCGGGGAGAGACGAGGGATACCCCTGGGAGGAGCAGGACGAGCGCGGCAGCAGCAGCAGCAGCCTCAGTTCTCTGGCGCCCGGCCTCGGGGCTGCTGCGGCCTTTCCGGCTGGAGATGTGATCGTGGAGGACGATGAGTCCGGGGCCGAGCAGGAGGAGGGCGGCCGGGAGCAGAGCAGACCCAGGTGACCGCACGTTTCCATAGTAACCGTGCCAGGCTGGCACCCCTCATGCCCTGCCACCAGCCTGTGCGCAGACTACAACTCCCAACAGGATATGATCAGTGCTGGGAGTTGTCGTCATTACCACTGGGTTGTGCCAAGGTGCTGCATGGGTATACCTGTCTATAGTGGCCTCTGGTGGGCACAGTGCCTAGGCTGCTGAGACTACAACTCCCATCTGGATGTCACTGGATGCCAAGGTGCTGCATGGGTATTCCTGGCCATAGGAGGCTCTGGTGGGCACAGTGTTGTTATGACCTCCCAACATTTGTTGAGACTACAACTCCCATCAGGATGTCACTATATGCCAAGATGGTAATACCTGGCCATAGTTGTTTACTTTGACTTCAGGTGGGCACGGTGCCCAGGCTGCATTGGGTGGCACCATGTTGCCTTCTAGTATGGTGCTACCTTGGGCTGCAAGGTCTTCGGCCTTTGCTGAAACTACAACTCTCATCAGGATACTACCTGCAGACTGATGGCTTGCATTGACTCCTGGCATTGGGTGGCAGCAGTTGCTATGTTATGCAGCGAGGTCTCTGAACTTTGCTGAGACTACAACTCCCATCAGGATGTCGCTGTATGCCAAAATGCTGCATGGTTATAACTGGCCATAGGGGGCTTGCATTGGCGTCTGGTGGGCACAGTGCATTGGCGTCTGGTGGGCACAGTGCATTTGTTGCCATTTAGTATGATTCTGTGTTATGCAAAACTGGACTACAACTCCAAGCAGGATGGCCTCAATGCTGAGAGTTTGTTTCCCCTCCCCCCAGGCTCTGCACTTCTGGCAGTATACCAGGGTCCTGTAAGGAGCTCGGGTGCCCATCGCAGGCCATAGGGCTTGGTGGGCAGGGGTGGTATGTAACGGACGACTAGGACACCCTAAACTGGTCATGTTCCCATCCACGTCTCCTGGAGCGGAGGACACTGGTAGTGTGTGCCCTTCCGGGCTCCGAGGTTTTTTCTTTGGCATGGCGTTGTCCCTGAAGATCCGCTCCCTTACCAGTGATTTATCTGATAATCCGGAGTGTCTGCTAATCCAGCTCCTATTGATAGCCCCGGTGTCCAGGGGTGTGAGACTACAACTCCCTGCTTGGCTGTTCTTTTAAAGGGTACGGACCATGCTGGGAGTTGTAGTTTCAGAACATCTGGAGTGCCTGCTCTCCCGCCCTCCTCGTCCTGTAGAACTTGTTCTGTTCCGGTCTCTACACGGCAAATATTTGCTCAGGCCGCACGTCCTGGCGGGATGTTCCCCTCCTCCGCGGCCGTCGGATTAGAGCGCGCTGCCCCTTCCTCTGCACCGGGTCTTGTCTGCCGGTGTTGACTCGGCTGCGGTGTGTGCGCCCGGCTATTTCTGCTCTCGCGTCCTCCCCTTGGGGGCAATTAGCCTCCGCTGTCACCGAGGAGCGGCGCGCTGGGAATTGTCACCTCCTTTCTTTCACTCTGGCAACCGCTTCAGTCAGATCTCCAGCCTTAGTGACAGAAGCCGCCCTGGCCCAGGCCTGCCACCGGGGGGTCGCTGGCTTCTGCGGCTCCCGGCATCGGCACTGGCAGCTTTCCCGAACACAGATTTATCTCAGGTTGGTCGGGGAAGCTGCAGACATGCGCTTGTGTCCGCCACCCTATTCACCAGGGACAGAGTCTTATTGGGACACCCGGTCAACCCCTAGTGGACCTGTCCTGTTTGGGTTCGGTGTAGTTCTTGGTTTCCCCTGTGGAGGCGCTGCAGGAATATTCAATGCTTGCGGTCAGGGTTCTCCACAGATCACAGCTGAGCAATGGTGGGCGCTGCGATCAACTTGTTGTCATGAGGCCCTTCTAACGTGTAGGGATCATCCTTTAGGTTGGCACTGGTTTGATATGGCGGGTGTCGGATGCCAGGCAGCTGCGTTTTTTTTCGACGGTGTGAAATCATCCTAAAGCTATTTAAAGGGGGCTTCTTATTGCAAACGGTCCCATTCTGGAGCATCTATTCTTCTGACTGTATGTAATACCATCCCTCTATTATTCCTACTAGAATTTTGACACTATCCAATCAGTGCTGCCAGTGTCAGACTGTGCAGGGACCCCCCCCCCCCCCCCCTCTCAATGGGTAACACCCATCTGGACCTATATTGCAGACCGCTGGCAATTCATTCAAAAACTTCTAGTAGGGATAATTGAGGAATGGCACAACATGGTTATATAAAAAGATGCAGGTGGTGGAGAGGTGAAGGGGTTTTATCCTCGGGATAGGACATCAGTGTCTGATCGGTGGTGGTTTGACACCCGGGACCCTCGCTGATCAGCTGCTTCCCGTAGTCCGGTGGTGACAGGTTCATCAGGTTCAATGGGATTCAGCTGCAATACCAAGCGCAGCCACTGTGCAATGTACGGCGCTGTGCTCGGTGAGCTGCTGGCAGCGGTGCTCACAGGAGCGGGGGTCTCGGGTGTCGGACCCCCCCACCGATCAGATACAACCCCTTTAATACGAGAGCCGCCAGAGGTTGTGGCTTCTGAGATTCCCTCCGGGCACCAACACCTTCCTTAAATGGGGTAAGATGCAGTATCGGCAGGTGGTACCTGGTATTATATGTGGGTGACCCGATAGCCGCTGACCCCAATACGCCCTGTGCGGGTTTCTACAGTCGGCCGGCACTCTAGGGATCAGTGGCGGAAACCGGTGAATAGGAGCGGAAGTACCACAGACCATTACTAGAACGGGAAGCGTGGGGAAAAAAATTACAAATGAGGTTGAATTGGAAAAAATTTAAAGAGAATTGGAAAAAAACCTGCCCTACTTTTCCGGGTTTTATTCCTTCTGTGGTAAAGCTGCCCGGTGCCCTTCCTCCTCTGATTCCGACACCACGTTTCTATAGCTTTTCTTGTGTTTTAATACAGAAAAAAAATAAAATACAATCTTTAGGAAAGAATATATATATATATTTTTTTCATCGCCACCTTCTGACCGCCGTACCCTTTTTTTGTTACATCTGCGGAGCTGTGTGGGGGCTCATTATTTTGTAGGACAATACATAGTTTTTATTGATCCCATTTTGCGCTTTGTGACGTTTTGATCACGTTTTATGTCGATCTGATGTTGATGACCATTCCTGAGGAGCGATATGGGGGCCCCGCACACAGTACGGGGCTCATTCACACGACCGCGATCGCTCCAGGAAACGTGGGCCGTCCGCATCTCCCCTGACCCGAACCGACTGTATCCTAGTGATCCTATCTGATGGCGAGGCTTATGGCGGTGTACACAAGTCTTTCTTTTTAGTCTGGAGGACTGGCAGGTGCTTTTTTTATTTATTTTTTTCATAAAGAGTTTATAATTTTGTGCCATTTTTTTTTTTTTTTTATATAATTGCACTGTTAAAGGAAAAAAACCCTACTCTTACGGCATATGGATGTCATGCAATGTGGACGTCCTGTCTGAGCCCCCCCCCTCCCCATCCTGTTCTTTCATTACTTTTTTCCCAGAAGGGGTTAATCCTGGGTGGTGTAGGCGTGTCTGATAGGACGGCGTTCTGAAGGCAGAGCACCTGCCATCTCCAGTGTCACTGATGTATCCTGGCACAGGAGGACGCCTCCGGGGTCCCGGGATGTGCGGACACGAGGATCGGCTGAATGTAGTCCCCGGATATCTGGCTCATTATACGCTTACCTTCCCGCGGGATCAGAGTAATCTGTGTACATTGGAGCTCAGCCCTGCGGACTAAACCACAGTGTGCAGCGCAAGCGCCGCCGAGCGGGACCCGCCATGATCCAGGCTCTCAGCGTCCTACATCTATCTAGGTTTGACTGGGGTCCCTCTCTTCTCCGGGCCGTCGTCCTTACCATCTAGTATCTTATAACTGCTACGTTCTCCTCATTTCTTACTACTAGACAATAAGCTTTGCATCATTTCCCATTGTATTAGGGACATCCGCTTGTGTTTATTAGTCATTAGGAAGTAAAGGGATTTTATATATTTAAAAAAAAAAAAAAAATTTTATTACTGTAACCGTTTTGATTTATTACGTATCGCCTAGAAAATGAGTCATCGTGTAATATAGAAAACGACTGATCTTCTCTCCATTCTGATCATAAATACTTTAATCTTCTATTGTACAGATTGTCCGGAAAAGGACCTTTTTTAAAAAAAAATCTAAAATATGTAAAATAAAAATAATTCTGAAATAAGTTTTCTCTTAATCGTAATGAGAAGGTAATTTACTACCAGTTTCTATTAGTAACTGTAAGATATTTTTATACTAAAGCCTATGGCAGATAATTTTTAATTTTTTTTTGTATTATACCAATTTTAAAATGTAAAAAATTTTTATATATTTTTTTTTTTTTCTCTGTAGCTTTTACTCTCAGTGAATCTTCAGGCTGTGGGCGGTCAGGGAGCTGCACTGACGGCTCGGGGTGTAGCCCTTAGGCTCCATTCAGACGTCCGTAACGTGTTTTGCGGATCCGCACATCGTCGGCACTAATAGAATAGGCTTGTTCTTGTCCGCAATTGCAGACAAGAATTGGACATGTTCTATGTTGCGTTGAAATGAATGGGTCCGCACCCATTCCACAACATTGCGTAACGGACGCGGACCCATTCATACGGCCGTGTGAATGAGCCCCTAGGCCTACAGATGGAACGGTTGGAGCAGCGACAAGATGTAGACTGCGGAAACCCTGATAGTGACATGTAAAATTTTGTAATAAAAACCAATTGAAAAAAATTGACTTTTGGCCTGAATGAGTTAAAAGCAATAATAAAATAAAAAGAATTCCCGAATTGTAGCAGAAAATCTGTATATATATATATTTTTTGTAGTAGTGTATAAGATGTTGAAATGGCTGATATCTTCTCACATGAGCCTTGTCCGTTGTCCCTTAGGTCCCTGGTGATTATCAGTACATTGGATGGGAGAATAGCGGCTCTGGACGCAGAGAACCACGGCAGGAAGCAGTGGGACCTGGACGTTGGCTCGGGGTCTCTCGTGTCCTCCAGCCTTAGTAAACCAGAGGTATGTATGCGCCCCCAGGGCGGCCATATTTCTGGCTGTGTCCTCTTCTCTGGGAGTTGCATTATTTAGTGCGACCCGTCTCTTCCAGCATGCAGAGGCGCGAGGCTTCAGTCGTGCTTTCACTTTTTTTGGTACTTTAGTCGGCCGTTGCGGGCCGTCATTTATAGTCGGACGTTGCGGGCCGTCTGTTTCCTACAGTCATCTACATCCGTGCATAACTGATTTACTGCGGACAGCTTCTACAGAAAGCCACAGCGGCAGATCTGTCACCCCCGCTAGTGTTGAGCGAACTTGTGTTTTAAGTTCGGCGCCTAAAGTTCGGGTTATCGAAGGATCGCGTTATGGATTCTAAATTCCGTTACGGTCCGTGGTAGCGGAATCCATAACGCGATTCTTCGATAACCCGAACTTTAGATGCCAAACTTAAAACACAAGTTCGCTCAACACTACCCATAGCGCTCAGTGGAGAGCACACCGCCACTTCTCCATTCTCCGCTATGAGACTGCCAGCGCTCGTCGGTTTCTAGAACTCTGATAGCTGTGAACGGAGGGGAGAGCAAGCTCTCAATCACTTCAGGGACCCGCACCTATCTTACATCGATGGCACGTGCTAGCCATATGCCATCAGTGTCCGAGGCGAGACAAGGGGCAATTTTGGTGGGAGTAGATGTATCCTTAAAGGGGTTTTCCGTGATTTCATTACTGATGACCGTGATTAGTATTTGATCGGTGGGGACCCTCGCCGAGCAGGCATTGGTGCTGCTGTGAGCACTGCTTTTCCTAGGCCATGTGACAACACATTCATTGATCACATGACCTAGGTGCAGCTCGGCCCCATTGCAGTCAATGTAGCTGAGCGCAATACCAAGCAGAGCCACTATACGATGTATGGCGCTGTGCTTGGTAAGCCTGGAGAAGGGCCACGGTGCTACTGTGAGTGCAGGTGCCTTATCAAACAACTGATCAGCGGGGTCCCGGGTGCCGGCCCCCCGCCCCCCGCCCCCCCAACCGATCAGATACCATCAGTATTAAAGTCTTGGAAAGCCCTTTTAAAGGGACGTTCCCTTCATAGATGTTTATTGCATATCCTGTGTCTATAGTGGAAATGCACCTGTAAGGGCTCAATGTGTATTTTTGGTCCGCTCGGGAACCCTGTTCTTAGTGATTGTTGGGGCCCCTAGTGAATAAGCAACAACTGTCATTTGTGGCCAAATCTCTTTAAAATAAAACTAAAATGTAAAAATAAACCAGATCTGAGTGCGTGCTCTGTACAGGCGCACCTCCGTGCACCCCCTCGCAGTGCGTCCTATGGGTCGTCACCTCTTCAGTGCACATATTTGCTGCTCACAGGGTCACCTGATGGACGGGCCATTCAGGATTAGTGGCGTCTTTATCCCCTGTAACATCAGTTCTTTCCATTGACGGGAAACGACCTCAGGGATAATCCATATCTGTCCAGCAGCTTCTTTATCTCCTGCGCAGGCGCTGTGAGCTTACTCTGTGACTCATTAGATGAGGGGGATGAGGTAATGTCCTTTACACAGGGAGCTGATGTCATCCGTCCTGCAGCGTCCTCTGCTAGACGAGTGCCCTTCATCTTCTGCGGTCCCTGGGGGCCCCGTGCAGAGCGGCTACTGGAGCCTCATTCATGAATATTCATCGTGCCCGGGCACCTGTGCCCCAGTCATGGATCATCCCGGGCAGTGCATTAATATACATGAGCTGCAGAGGGGGGCCGGAGCGCCTCCGTGTATCCCTATCGCAATCCCCTGACACCTTGTGTGTAGTGCGGGGGTAACGGAGATTCAGGAGCCGCGCGGAGACGGCGAGTACATAGCTGGGGTCTATGTGTTCGCTCTTTATATTAAGCATATTGCTCCTGGTAGATAGTTTTTATACTATGTATAAGATTATTGGCTTTTACATCCGTAGTGTCACGTCAGCCTATTTGTCACCAGGATCAGGCAGCGTTTAAAGAGGATCTGTCCCCTCACCGGTGTAAATACCCCCAAGGAAAAGACCGTTCTGGGGTGTCTTCTCCAGCACCCCTGCGTTGTGATGTTCCTCTGTTAACCCTCCTAGAAACGCACAACCACATTGACAACCTTGTTGCCATCCCATTTGTCAGTAGCGCGTGTCCTTACTCAGTCTGACGGTGCGCGGAGACGCCATTGTCCTTATCTTCATGCTTTGCAGCAGGAATAGCGCAGGAACGGGACAGTATAGAGTTGTAAGGAAAGATGCTGCAGCATTGGTATTTTATGAGAAATACAAACCTGTATGGAAACATATCATGTCTGGTTCTGGGTGGTGCCTGTGACGGTCCGGCTTGTGTGTAATCTCCAGCAGGTATGACGTCTGAAGGTCCCAAACTCTTAAAGGGGTTATCCCGTGAAACACGTTCATATAGAAAGTACAAAAAGGCCATTAAACACTATTTTACACTACTTTTAAGGCCTCATGCACACGACCGTATGGCTTTTTCAGTGTTTTGCGGTCCGTTTTTCACGGATCCGTTGTTCCGTTTTTTGTTTCCGTTGTGTTTCCGTTTCTGTTCCGTTTTTCCGTTCCGTTTTTCCGTATGGCATATACAGTATACAGTAATTACATAGATGAAATTGGGCTGGGCATAACATTTTCAATAGATGGTTCAGCAAAAAACGGAACAGAAACGGAAGACATACGGATGCATTTCCGTATGTGTTCCGTTTTTTTTGCGGACCCATTGACTTGAATGGAGCCAAGCACCGTGATTTGCGGACAAGAATAGGACATGTTCTATCTTTTCACAGTACGGAAATACTGAAACGGAATGCACACGGAGACACTTCAGTATTTTTTGCTGAACCATTGAAATGAATGGTTCAGTATATGTTCCGCATACTGAACTACAAAAACGGCCAGTATACTGAACGCAAAATACTGTCGTGTGCATGAGCCCTAACTGTTGACACCAAAAATGCCTCATCTTTTTTTCCAGTCTTTTTGCCCTGAGGGTGGGCCGCTGGGCAGTGTCCTCGGCCCTTTTCTGTTTTCTACCCACAATCTCAAATAAATAAATAAATATTTAATTTTTTTTTTTTTTTTTTTACTCCCTATATATCTACATCCCCCACCAATCAGTCTCCTTCCCCCTCTGACAATCGTAGATATAGTCCCCAGTAAGTTTCCTAGTCAGTCTCCTTCCCCCTCTGACAATCGTAGATATAGGGGGGGAATTTTTGAAGTCTGCTTTGAACTACTTTGCTCCACATTTATTTATTGTATGCACTTATATAGCACTACTATATTCCGGAGTGCTTTACAGACATGATCACAATCACTGTCCCCAATGGGGCTCACAATCTAAGGTCTCTATCTGTATGTCTTTGGAATGTGGGAGGAAACCGGAGAACCCGGAGGAAACCCACCGCAAACACGGGGAGAACATGCAAACTCCATGCAGATGTTGTCCTTGGTTGGATTCGAACCCAGGGCCCCCAGCGCTGCAAGGCCCCGTGCTGACCTTTATGAAATGTCGCAGATTGTTTGTTAAATTTGGCGCATCTTTAAACCCAAAACGTCTGCGTCGATGACCCTCCAGTATTCCTGCTCCGCCCTCCTACTGGAGTCAGTTTGCAACTATTTTGACAAGCGCGCCCACTTCCCCGCCCACTTACAATTTGGCACAAATAAGTTCAAAAAGTCGGGAATTACTTACTTTGTGACTTTAAAAAGTCAGATTTCCGGAGTGCAAGGCTCGATGAATTTGCCTAGTCAGTCGTCTTCCCCTCCTCTGACAGTTAGATATATGGGGTCATTTATCAAACTGGTGTAAAGTAGAACTGGCTGAGTTGCCCATAGCAACCAATCAGATTCCACCTTTCATTTTCCAAAGGAGCGGTCAAAAATGAAAGGTGGAATCTGATTGGTTGCTATGGGCAACTAAGCCAGTTCTACTTTACACCAGTTTGGTAAATGAGCCCAGTAGGTTTCACAGTCAGTGTCCTTCCCCCTCTGGCAGCTGTAAACAGTTACCAGTAAGCTCTCTTGTAGACAGATAATTGTCAATATATAAAGTACCAGTTGCCACCATCTCGTGTAAGTAAATGTATTTACGGTTTCGATTTTCATGATCTGTACATGATCGGTCCCTAGTAAATGTAGACATAGATGGTACCTGTCACCAGTTGTGCCCTATAGATGTGAGGACTATTCCCCGCTCTCGCTGATGGGGGGCGCACTCCTCTATTGCATCCAGCACGTGACCCTGCAGCTCCTTTTGCTTTCTCCCCTTAGGTCTTTGGTAATAAGATGATCATCCCCTCCCTGGATGGAGACCTCTTTCAGTGGGACCGGGACAGAGAGAGCATGGAAGCCGTTCCGTTCACAGTGGAGTCCCTCCTAGAGTCGTCCTACAAGTTTGGCGACGATGTCGTGTTAGTTGGAGGAAAGTCCCTGACAACTTATGGGCTCAGCGCCAGCAGTGGAAAGGTGAGTGTCGGCGCCCTCAGAAGAATGAGGCTGCTGCTGATCTTACCCCTGGGGGGAGGTGACATTGCATATATATTCACGCCGTGTACACCATTTTTCAGGTGAAATACATCTGTTCAGCCATGGGCTGCCGGCGGTGGAGTGGTGAGGAGGAGGCAGAGCAGGACGATGTCCTCCTATTACATCGGAAGCAGAAAACCGTGCGTGCAGTGGGGCCTCGAAGTGGGAGTGAAAAGTAAGTGCACCCCAGAAGTGACCATTTCATTTAAAGGGGCGGTTTACTCTGATCATACCCTCTGCACTTTCCCAGTTTGGACATATTTGGGGTAATGGGGATGTTGCAGACTGCAGTGTCTTCTCTGTGGTACCTATGAAAAGCATTACAGTGGGTTTCCAGTGACGTCCTGTAATTCCAGGACAATCCGCTCCGGGTCCATGAGGTTGGTGCCCGTCTCTTCACTGCACTTGTGCCCCAAGTGCATGCACAGTGAAGCGAGGTGGGCACGCGCTCAATGTCCTGGACTCTTCTCTCAATAACTTCAATTTCCTCTTCCTATTTTTGTGGAGACAGATGAATTTGCTAAGAGCAGGTATGGGAGCTGCATAATGGTTTGCAGGTGGCCCAGGGGCCCCGAACCGGGGGACAGGTTGCCTTGAATAACTGTGCATGAAGTATTTAAAGGGATTTTTTTGTGTGTTGAATATTGATGGCCTATCCTTCGGGATAGGTCACCAGTATCTGATCGTGGGGGTCCGGTATCCAGCACACCCACCAGTCGACTGTTTTGAAGAGGCCCCAGTGCTCCTGCTAGCTCCACAGTCTCTTCTTAGGCCTTATTCACACGTCCGTTGTTTCTTTCCTGATCTGTTCCGTTTTTTGCGGAATAGATCTGGACCAGATCTGGACCCATTCATTTTCAATGGGTCCTGAAAAAAAACGGACAGCTCAATGTCTGATTTTTTTTCAGGACCCATTGAAAATGAATGGGTCCAGATCTGGTCCAGATCTGTTCAACAAAAAACGGAACAGATCAGGAAAGAAACAACGGACGTGTGAATGGACCCTTAGGCCAGTGATTTCACGTTCCTCTGGTCACATGGCCTAGGTGCAGCTCAGTCCCATTCAAGTGAATGGGGCTGAGCTGCAGTACCAAGCATGGCTGCTATCCAATGTACAGCGCGGTGCTTGGTAAGCAGCGAGGAGGTCGGAGCACTCGCCTGGAGCGCCACGGGGTGAACTGATCAGATAATGATGACCTATCCGGCCACCCATGTTGGAGGTGGGGCAACCCTTTTAAAGGGGTTGTCCGGGTTCAGAGCTGAACCCGGACATACCCTTATTTTCACCCAAGCAGCCCCCCTGAGGCTAGGATCGGAGCATCTCATGCTCCGATGCGCTTGTTTTCAATAACACACTGGGTGTTCGGTGATGTCACCGGCTCTGATGGGCGGGCTTTAGCACTGCTCTAACCATTTTACTGGCAGCCCCGTGGAGAGCCCCGGTACGTCAACGGATCTCTAAAAAATGCCTTTGCCCTGCGCGATTTAGCGCAGGGCAAAGGAGAGCATAAGAGCATGAACTGCTCCGATGCTCAAGTCAGGGGGGCTGCCGGGGTGAAAATGGAGGTTTGTCCGGTTTCGGCTCTGAACCCGGACAACCCCTTTAATATCTGAGGATTCTGCCGATACACTTCACCTCCTGTTGTAAATTGACAATTTTTCTTCCTCTTCAGGTGGAATTTCAGTGTTGGTCATTTTGAACTGCGTTACATCCCAGACATTGAGCGAGGCGTGGGTTTTATCGAGGGCCACGTTGAACCCACTGGTGGCACAGATGACTCTAAAATCATCGCTGACGTTGATGATCCGGAGGCCGGCACTAAGGACGTTCTCATCAAGGTCTCTGTGGCCGACTGGAAGGTCATGGCCTTTAACCGCCAACTGGGGCACCTGGAGTGGGAGCATCAGGTAACGCGCTCTCTGCCTGCTATGTATTAGATGCAGGGCACAGCATCATGTAGATGGCACAACGCTACTGTAAAGTGACTCTTCAGTAGAAGTGAAGACGCGTCATAGATCGCCTTGAAGGGGTTGACCGGTTTCAGGAGGAAAACTGACAACACAGGGGGACTCTAGTAATGGGCATTTTGTAATCAGCTTTTTGTCAAGTGAACCTTATAACAAGTAGGGCTTGCCTAAAAGCGGGGAACCCCTTTAACACTTTCGATACCAGCACCGTACATGTACCTGCAGCAGGCGCCATACAGACCTGCAGCTAACGTCCATGACCGGCAGTAATCTAGATTGCGGACATTACAGCCTTTGGATGCTGTGATTAAGGGCTCATGCACACGACCGTATGCCCTCCGAGACATCCGGTCCGTGAGTGGGCCAAATGTCCCGGAGCGGCATTCATAGTGCGCACGGGAGCGCACAGCATCATAGGTTACTATGATACTGTGCGCATCGGGCCGCCTGTGGGACTACTGTCCTGTACTGATATGATCATATGAGTGCAGGACAGTAGTCCCGCAGGCGGCACGATGCGCACAGTATCATAGTAACCAATAATGCTGCGCGCTCCCGTGAGCACGATGTATGCCGCTCCAGGACAAATGGCCCTCTCACAGACCGTATGTCTCGGAGGGCATACGGTCGTGTGCATGAGCTCTTAGTGTGATCACGGCATCTAAATGGTGGGTTAATACCGGTATCCCCGTGCGGCAATCGGCATTGCTGGTGATTAATTCTAAAAGGCTGGGCCTGGGTCCCTCTGAAGAGACCCAGCATATTAGAGCTGCAATTCCTAAGTTGGCCAGAAGGTGGCAGGCTAACATAGAAAAACATAGATTGCTGATTTCCTATCTTCCCTATACGAAACCTTACTATTAAAATATAAAAATATTTTTCCAATACAGTAAATGAAAAAAGGATCAAAATGGCCCATTTTTCATTGCTTCTCTGACCCCATACAATTGAATAAAATCTGATCAAACAGACACCCACACTCCAAAATGGTGTCGCTAGAAACGACAGATCGTCCCGCAAAAAAATGAGCCCCCACACAGCTCGGTAGACTTAATTATGCAGAATATGGTAATGAAAAAGATAAAACTTTGAAAAAACATTGTTTTTTTTAATTTAATTTTTTCAGTATTTACACATATGTGGCATTGTAATCAGACTGACCCAGAGAATGAAGGGCACAGGTCAGTTTTGCCGCAAAGGGATAAAACCCGTAAAACTGTGGAGCATTGGCATTTTTTTTTTCTCTCCCAGTTTCCTTGGGGGACACAGAAGACCTTGGGTATAGCTCATCTCCATAGGAGGCGTGACACTAAGTGAAGACTGTTAAGCCCCTCCTCCACAGCTATACCCTCAGCCTGGAGAGAGAGACTGCCAGGTTTTTGCTTAGTGTCCAAGGAGGCAAGACACTCCCTGCTCTGCAGGGCTGCTTTCTCCTTGTTTCAATTTTAGATTTTTACTTTTTTCTTTTCTTTTTGTTCCAGATCATCAGGGATAACAGAGACGCACTAGACCTCTCTGTTCTCCCGGGGTTGAGCTGCGCCAGTGCCGGTCACCCGCACTGCTGCCTCCCCCACAGAAGGCAAGGTGGATCAGGGCAGCCCAGCTCCCCTACATCCCGCCAGCGCAAGGGTCGCCCGCACGCCAAGTCCCTCTTCCAGCGTCCTGCCACTACGGTGCCAGTAGCTGAAGGGGCGACCCTGCTGGAATGGACCGAGGGTGAAGACTGCTGTGGTAAGAGAGAGGCTTCTCCAACCCTACGTCCCCCACCCTGGTCTCCTGCGTGCCTGACCCCCATACTGGGCCTCTAGTCCCCTGCTGGATCTATGCTGGCCCTTGGGGTGCCGCAGAGCGGCAATCTCCTTCTGCCTCCCCCCCCCTGCCTGGCTCCCATAGACATGCAGCCAGTGGCTGTCTCCACAGCCAGCTACAGAAGCGGCAACATAGTTTATTTCTCTATCAGCACAGGCACCCGGTCTCTGGGTCCCCCATCTCCTACCGGAGTGTTGCTCAAGGCCTGAGGCTCCTGACGGCTGTGGAGTAAGGCCTCGCCTCCGGCCGACATTGGTATTCCGGTGCGGCCGGGCGCCGCAAAAATCTTAGCCCAGGCTCCGCGGCCTGCTAGGCCGCCATTCCGGGTCCCTGACTCTTCCGGCCGGCGGGGTGGGCTCCCGCGGTCGGCAAGCCGCCATTCCGAGCCCCTGACTCTTCCGGCCGGCGGGGTGGGCTCCCGCGGCAGGCTTTGGGCTTGACTTCTATGCCCAGCAGGCCCCGGCCGACCGTTGGTGCCGGTCGGTGGGGCTCCTCAAATTTTGGCCCAGGCTTCGCGGCCTGCTGGGCCGCAATTCCGACCGGCCCGCGGGGTGGGCACCCGCGGCCGGTTTTGATGCGCCACTCCGCCTCAGGTCCCGGCGGTACATACCGGGCGCCGCAAATTTAGACCCCGGCTTCACGGCCTACTAGGCCGCAAAATTCCGGCCTCTGGTGGAGGGGGCGGGAACTTCTCCAGGCGCGAATTCTTCCCGCCGGGAGGTTCCTCCGCCCCCAGGGGATCGCAGCGCCGCCCTCCAGGCATGATCCATGTTAACCCTTTGGGTACAGGCCGGCTCCCAATGGGCCTGTATGGCTGGCCCCCCTTTTCCTGACTATCTGTGCCCCTATATGGTGGCCCCCCTTTAGCCTCAGAGAGGCTGTGTTTTTAATGAATAATATAAAAAAATAAAATAATAATAATAACAGATTTCTATTGGACTGCGCAGGACGCTGCAGCCTCATCAGTAGGGCTGCATGTCTGCATGCCCTCTTTCCACAGGCGGCATAGTGTTGCACTCCCAACCTGCGTCGGTGCTAGGGCATTTCCCCTTTTAGGCGGTTTTCCTGCCCTCTTCCAGGATACGGCGCTGGCCAAGTGCATGCGCCCCTTTCGTAGGCAGCATTTATCATCTCTCCAGTTATGGTGCCTGCCATGTGCATCCCCCCCCCCCCTATGTGCATGACCCCCTTCCAAAGGCGGAATGCTGCACTCTCTATGGATTTGCTGCCGGCCATGTGCGTGACCCCCTTCTCTAGGCGGAACGCTGCACTCTCACTGGTTTCACTGCCGGCCATGTGCGTGACCCCCTTCCATGGGCGGAACGCAGCGCTCTCACTGGATTCGCTGTCGGCCATGTGCGTGACCCCCTTCTTAGGCGGAACGCTACACTCACTGGATCTGTTGCCGATCATGTGCATGACCCCCCCTTTTTAGGCGCAATACTGCACTCTCACCGGATACGGTACTGGCTATGTGCACGACCCCCTTCCATAGGCGGAACGCTGCACTCTCTCTGATGTGCTATGATGTACTACGTTGCTATGCTGCACTCTCACTGGTTTCGCTGCCGGCCATAGGCATGACTCAGGCAGCATACATACATCCCTCTGTCTGTGGTTGTTTTCTCGCAGGTACGTTGCTGGCCATGTGCATGTACCCCATACATGGCAGGGTGCTTGCACTCTCGCTGGATCCGCTGGCGGCCATATGCATGACCCCTCTTCCGTGGGCGGTGTACGCACTCTCGCTGGATTTGCTGCCAGCCATGGGCATGCCTTCCTTCCTCAGGTGACATACACACATTCTCACTGACTGTGTTTGTCTCTCACCAGTACGATGCTGGCCATGTGTATGACTCCCATACAAGGCGGGTGCACGCACTCTCCCTGGATGAGATGCTGGCCATGTGCATTACCCCCCCTTTTTTCTGGGCGGCATGCTACACTCTCACCGGATACATTGCTGGCCATGAGCATGGCCCTCTAACATGGGTGGAACGCTTGCGCTTCCATTGGATACGGTGCTGGCCTTGTGCGTGACCACCCCTCATTCCATGGGCAGAATTTGGCACGCTCATGAGATTCACGGCTGTCTTTGTATGGCTGTGCTGGACTTGTCCCCCTTCATTGGCAGAGTAGTTGCACTCTCGCTAAGTCAGTGTTGGGTGTATTATTGCACACTCACTTAATGCTAGGATAACCCTGTGCATGTTCCCCTTTCACTAGGTGGACCTCCTGCGTTCATGCTGGATTATAGGGTATGTCCTGCTTCTCTGAAGTAGGTACGGCCTTAGGCATCACTCCCTTTTGGGACCGGCCTTTGCACTCTTGCCGACTGCAGTTTACCAGATACAATTTCCCCCCTTTCGGGGCGGACTGCTTGCGTTCCATCGCATGCTATACTAGGCTTGTGCATAACTCCCTTTCAGGTTGCACTTTGCAATTACGTACATGCTGTGGCACTCTGTGGCGAGCCCCCCTTTTTGCTGAGTAACCTTTTTGCAGTGAGCGGACGTTCTTGTGCGTTGTTTGGGCCGTGTATGCCTTCTCCTCCTGTAGGTGGGTTGGCCTTCTCACTGCTTACGGGCTGCTCGTACGTATGCCTCACCTGCTTCCTGCGGCATTCTTTTGTTTTCTTGGGATACGATGCTTGCCGCAAACCTTGCACTCGTCGCTAAGGAGTTCATTCTGTCCACCTGACCCGGACGGGCTCTACTTGCTCTCTGCTGCACGGAGCTGGGTGGTACTCATTCATTTAGTTGGCCCTTCATCCCAGGGAGTGTTCGTGGTTCCTAGATGCGTGCCCATTCGTCCTTCCGCGGTATTGCTTCCCTGCGCTAGTGGTCACATGGTCGAGAGTGCTGTTGTCTGCAGCGCCCCTCGAATTCTTCGTTGGCTCTGGCAGGACTGCGGTTCCCTTGCCTGCTGCAATTTCCTCCTCTTCGGATGCAGTGTGTTATGAGTCCTTCCTCTTGGCGCCTCTACGCTTCAGTCTGATCTGCTACCAGGTGCGGGTCGCTTTTCTCGGGAAGGTCACCCAAATTCTCTTGGGTGCTCGATTACCCAGGTCCGGAGGACCTCCGCCTTGGGTTCTTCAGGGTATTCGCCTTCTGCGAGGCGGTGAACCGGGCGTCTCACAGTGTAGCAGGGTTCTGCTTTTGAGCTGTCCTATGGCTTCCCTGTTGCCCACTCCTCCTCCTTTCGGTTGGAGGGTGTTATGCCGGCCTCTGTCTCGACTACCTTATCTCGCCGGCTCTGCTTCGCTCCCGCTCGGTACAGATCACTCCGATGTGGCTTCTGTCCCGCCAGACTTCAGAGGCTGTTCTTTCACTGTCCTCCCCTCTGGGGAGAGCATGGTTGTTCATGTGGATGGTTCCGGTGTTCCTTTTGGCCTCGTACTGTCTCCCTTGTTCACACTGGCTGTATTAGCTGTGCCTATTTACCGAGTCTACCGCGTTCTGTCCTCCCGCTGAGTGCAGATTGCGTGGTCCATTCTAAGACAATGGTCCTGCTGTAGACTTACCTTCTCGGTAACTTGGGGGGACTACCTTTCGGTCCAGATTGTCCTTTGATCTCCTACACCGGGACTGTAGAACATGGCTACATCAGCATGGACTTTAGCCTGTCTTGTCCTGGCGGATGCTGGGCGGACCCTTTGGTTCCTTTCCGTCTGTCCTTCTGCTCCCCCACTCGGGTGGATACGGGACAACGTTGCTCGGGGGCCGACGGGACCAGTTTTGTCGACTTCTGCCCGTGTTACTGGTCTGCGCCTGATCACATTTGGTTTTTCGCCCGCTTGCCAGGCGACTCCAGCGGGTTCGCTACTGTCCGCTCCTGGCTGTGTTTTGTCCAGGATCTGTCGTAAGACTTATGTTTTTTTTATCTGGGGTTCTGTGGGAAGCTGTGCATTCCCCACTCTGACTTTTTCTCTCCCCATGGTTCTGTCTTTTTTCCAGTCCGGCCTGGACCTGGGACTGGGATTCCTTTACCTGAGGTATCAAGTGTCAGCGCTGTTCTTCCTCTTCCAGCGTTCCCCGGCCCTCTGGGCCTGTCAAGACCTTCTTACTCGAAATGGCTCTTTGGTTCCTCTGTACTGTCCTCCGGTACCGCCCTGGAAACTACATACTGAGCTCTCGGCGCTCCAATCTTGTCCTTGGAGCCGTTACAGAAGTTCTCTCTACCCCGTCTGTTCTGTACGGTTGTGTTTCCGTATCAGTCATGTCTCTGAATGGCCCCTTTTATGTTCCGAGCCTTCTGTCTTTTCCCAGGACAGGGCTGTTCTACATCCCGTTTCTTCCTTCTGAAGGTGGTGTTTGCCTTTCGCTTCAACACTTCACCGATTTGGACGTTGTTTGGGCCTTGCAGTTTTTACTTGGAGATCTCCGACTCTTGACGACGTTCGGTCTCTTGGGTTTCCTGGAGGTCCGCGCTTAGAGTTGACGGACTCCAGGGTGGTTTTTCCTCCGCTTTATCGGATTGGCTATTGCTGAGGTTACCGCACCGAGGGCAGGATTCTGCCTTTGGTGTCACCGTTCATTTCACCAGAGCGGTCAGTGCCTCCTGGGCCGGAGGCATTGGGCTTCGGCCATGCATTTGAGCAAGGCGGCCACAGGTCTTCCTTGCACGCTTTACAGAGTTCTACAGGGTGCATACTCTGGCTTCGGCGTATGCTGCCTTGGTCCGCCTGGGTCTGCAGGCGGCGGTTCCTTGATGCCTTCGGGTGCTTCGCCTTGGAGCTGTGGTCCCTCCCCTTTTGGACTGCTTTTGAACGTCCCAAGGTCTTCTGTGTCCCCCAAGGAAACTGGGCGAGAAAACGAGATTTTTGTATTACTTACCAGTAAAATCTCTTTCTCGCTCTTTCCTTGGGGGACACAGCACCCACCCATTCATTGTTTTTCTCTACACGGTTTCCGAGTTTGTGTTACCCGTTGGGTAGTTGGCTTGTTGGTTCCTTGTTGGACTTTGCCTTTTCTCACTGCTTGGACACGCAACTGGCTGCCTCTCTCTCCAGGCTGAGGGTATAGCTGTGGAGAAGGGGCTTAACAGTCTTCACTTAGTGTCACGCCTCCTATGGAGATGAGCTATACCCAAGGTCTTCTGTGTCCCCCAAGGAAAGAGCGAGAAAGAGATTTTACTGGTAAGTTATACAAAAATCTCGTTTTTTTTAATTTTTTTCCAGTTCCATCCCATTTGGAATTTTTTTTTTTTTTTTCCCGCTTCCCACTACATGGTATGCAATATTAAATGGTGCTATTAGAAAGTACAACTTGTCGCACAAAAAGCAAGTCTTCATACGGCGATGTGTATGGGAAAAATAAAAAAGTTATGGCTGTAGGAAGTCAGGGAAGAAAAAATGAAAACGCAAAAATAAAAGCATCGGGGTTATCCTAAGGGTTAATACTTTTTTTTTTTTTTTTCATTCCATTTAGTTCTGCACCCCCATAGCCTCGGCCTGGTTAGTCAGAGATGGGAAGGTGGTGCCCATTAATCTGTTTGACGACACGAGTTACTCATCAAATGATGATGTCCTGGAGGATGAAGAGGATCTTGTGGAAGCTGCCAGAGGAGCCACCGAGTCCAGCTTCTACCTCGGTACATATGATACAGTCTGGGTCTCGGAGTAGTGTATATGTAAGAGGGGACCTCATAGCAAAGATCAAAATGGACCCCCCCCCCCCCAGCATGGTGCTGGGCAAATGGTCCTAGTATTTCTCCTTCACCCCCATTCCAATAGCCTTGCATGTGAACAATGTGATTCCTGTGTAAGTTTAGTGGAGCCCCTTAGTAGCTATGCCGAGTATGATCACTGTGTTTTCTCTCGGTGTGATAGGGATGTATCGGGGGCAGCTGTATCTGCAGGCTTCTGTTCGGCCATCAGAGAAATTTCCAGTGAATCCGACAGCGTTGGACACCAGGAAGGATGGTAACGCCATAATATCTCTGCCGAGGATCAAGTGGAAGCCTTTAATACGTAAGCACCTCCATCCTAGTATCCAAGCCCCTGCATTCCTTCCTTGTGTTTCCACTGCATTGTGATAGACATTGACCAGTAATCTGCAATCTGTAGCATGCTAATGAGTTGGGGAACGCTGGGAGTTGTAGTTAAACACGTTAATTCTCATTCTCTTCAGACTCTCCTTCCCGGACGCCTGTGTTGGTTGGTTCGGACGAGTTTGATAAATGTCTCAGCAATGATAAGTTCTCTCATGAGGAGTACAGCAACGGGGCCCTGTCTGTGCTCCAGTATCCGTATGGTAAGTCAGTCCGCCCCTAGAGATCCTACATTATATCCGATTTGGTTTCTGACTTGCTCTCCAGGGCTTTATTGGTGCTTCCTTTTACAGATCCTATGGGGGGAGGGGGTAAAGTCACACAAGACATCGCCACGAGCAACTAGAGCAGCAACCTTTGCTGTCTGTTAAACAGAATGGGGATTTATCAAAACTGGTGTAAAGGAAAGCTGGTTTAGTTGCCCATAACCAATCAGATTCCAACTTTCGTTTTCAGAGCTCCTTTGGAACATGAAAGGTGGAATCTGATTGGTTCTTATGGGCAAGTAAGCCATCTTTCCTTTACACCAGTTGTGATAAATCTCCCAGATCATAGCTGCAGAGTCTGGCACTTAGCTCTCCCCTTTAAAGAGGACCTCTCCCCTCTCCTGACATGTCTGTTTTAATGGCTTCATGAATTCCCCATGTAATAACAATACTGGAGCATCTATTCTTATGGCTCTATGTTGCTTGTGCCATTCCTATATTATTTATACTAGAAGTTGTGAATGAATTGCTAGCAGTCTGCAGTAAGGGTACAGAGGGGCGGTAACCAGTTGGGGGTGTGTCCCTGCACAGACTTAGTCTATCCAATCAGGGCTGTCATTGTCAGACTGTGCAGGGACACACCCCCAGCTGGTTAACACCCCTCAATACCCTTACTGCAGGCTGCTAGAAATTCATTCATAACTTCTAGTACAAATAATAAAGGAACGGTACAACATGGAGCCATGAGACTAGATGCTACAGAATTGTTAGTACGCGGGGAATGCATGAAGCTATTAAAACTGGCATGTCAGGAGAGGGGACAGGTCCTCTTTAAAGCTGGTCATCTCAAAGGGACTGTTTTTCAAAAAGTCAACCCTAGCACGGTGAAAAGCTGATCATTGCACATCGGGCATCTGTACCTTCCAGCCAAGTCCGATAAATGACTGCATGGGCCGCAAGAGCTGCGGTTACAGAGCATCTCCCTGTTCGGGTCATAGAGCGGAGTCCCAAAACAAGGCAGGCTTTCGTCTATGATGTACTTATTCCATAGTAGGGCCCCATGCACATGACCAGGGTGCTGCCGTGCCTGTGATGCAGACCACGGGTCCGCAAAACATGGGCATTGGCTGTGTACACTCCTCATCGCAGTGCGGACCAATCACCTGGTTCCACGATCCGCGGGATGTGTTGAAAGATTGGACTTGTCCTTTCTTTTGCTACACAGATGCCCAGACCCAGAAGCCCATGGAAACACATGGAAGCCCTTCTGTGTACTGGCTCTGTACCTCTGCACCACAAAGGATAGAACATGTCCTATATCTTTGAGATCTTGGACCCATTGAAGTCTGTGCAGAGTTCACACAGCTGGTGCCCATGTTTTGCGGACCCACGGTTTGCCATGCCTGCGATTTTGTTCTGCAGGATCTCATGATTTAGGGGTATCGCAACCAGTCTGACGGATAAGGCATGATGGGTTTCAGTGTGATCTTGGCCACTCTGTGCATGTATGAATGTATGGCCCTAGCACTGGGACTCCATAGACTGCTGTATCCTCCTGACCGTATACCTTGTTTTCAGCAAAGAACAGAGAAGCCCCCAGATATGAAACCCGAGAGCCTCCTCATCCCCTTGTAGCGGCCGTCCGCCTGGCCGCGCTTCCTGTCCAGCAGCCTTCTCTCAGTGGTACTTACCTGCACTGTGTGACACCCCATCATTCCCAGACCCCCCCCCCCATCTCAGACCATTAGTGCCCGATCACGCCGCTCTGATTATGTCTTCCATTCAACCCCTGAAGGAATAGTGCGTGGCGGACATTCTGGATGGACTGCTTATATGGAGCATTCCCATTTCTTACTTCCTCGTTAACCTGTCCAGTTCAGATCGCCCCTGAACCCGGAAAACCACTTTAATTCATCTTCACTGCCATCATCGTCATGTTGTGTCCACCTGTGACGTTTTAGTTTATCTTTAGTTAGTAGAGTAACCCCTACTTATGTCCTGATCCTGTATCTCACTCCAGAGCTGCACTCACCATTCTGCTGGTGAAGTCACCGTGCCTTTGTGTTGGCACATAAGGGGCGTCAGGTGTCTCTGATGCTCTTGTATTTATATCTCATTCTCTGCAGATAATGGTTATTACCTGCCGTACTACAAGAGGGAGCGCAGCAAGCGAGGAACCCAGATCACCATTGGGATACTGGAGAACCCAAACTTCAAGAACATTCGTAAGAAGGATCCTGTGGTGCTTCTCCCCTGGTGGAAGGAGATAATCGGCACCATCCTGCTGTGCATCACCGCCACTACATACATCGTCCGCAAGCTCTTCCAGCCGGCTAACAGCGCCAGGGTACGTACAACCGTCGGGTCTTGTTCAGAATTAAGTTGAGAACACTTGTTCACACTCCAAAGCCGTAAACCTGGGCACAACTAGTCCTGCTGTCACCTGGGAAGACGATGCTCTATGTGCAGCAGCACAGATCTGGGCTCCAGGCTGTTCCACTCACAAAACCTTGTCTATACTGGATATACCGTATTTTTCTATTTATAAGACGCGCTTCTTTTTGGGGGGAGGGGGGGGGCAGTGCGTCTTATAAAATGAATGGTGCCATTTTTAAATGGCTGACACTGATACATCGCCGGCCGCTATGCTGCACAGCGCGGCCTGCGATGTATCCGTTACAGTAAACCTCTATCCCACGTAGGGGGAGGAGGGGCTGTTGCACTCGCGGCAGGGCCCGGTGCAGTCACTGTGCTCTATTACACCGGGCCCCGCTCACAGCAGTCTTTACATGTAAAGTCTGTTTATTTAATGCTCAAGCAGTTGCTCTGGTTTGTTAAACTAGTGTAATCGTCTGTAGTATTACTCACTATCAAAGCGGCAGGACGGCAGCGTAACGTCACTCACTCCGTCAGGCTCCTCCCACTTAATTAATGAAGCTGGCGGAGCAGGGGCGTGACTGAGTGATTGACGTTGCGCTGCCGGCCTGACCGCTGCTTTGAGTGAGCTAGTGAGTACTACTACAGACAATTACAATAGGGAGCCACTGCTTTACATATAAAGACTGCTGTGAGCGGGGCCCGGTGTAAGGGGGTCACTATTCACACAGGGACATGAGGGGACACATTAATAACGTAATACTGTAACCCATAGGGCCATGAGGGGACCACCGTAAGATGCTATGTGTGTGTCACCCACAGATTCCCCTCCCCCCAGATTTTCCACAGATTCTCCCCCCCTCCCCCCCAAACCATAGCAATTTAGGAAAAAGACAATGCCTTGACGTTTGGCTCAGATGGTTTTGAACATTGCCAAGAATCTCAAATTTGCAAAATAAGCGTAGGATTAGCAGCAGAATGTTTTCTATAATTATGGCATTATTGTACGTTGTGTTTGCAGAGTGCTGCGGCATTGTATTTCTTTTTCCTGTATGTTTCTAGCCATGGCAGCGTTCACTGCACATTGGGATGTGCTGACTGACCCCCCCCCCTTTTTTTTTGCAGTTGTTCCCATAACAGTGTCATCCACAGATCCCCCATAACAGTGTCATCCACAGATCCCCCATAACAGTGTCATCCACAGATCCCCCATAACAGTGTCATCCACAGATCCCCCATAACAGTGTCATCCACAGATCCCCCATAACAGTGTCATCCACAGATCCCCCATAACAGTGTCATCCACAGATCCCCCATAACAGTGTCATCCACAGACCCCCCATAACAGTGTCATCCACAGATCCCCCATAACAGTGTCATCCACAGATCCCCCATAACAGTGTCATCCACAGATCCCCCATAACAGTGTCATCCACAGATCCCCCATAACAGTGTCATCCACAGATCCCCCATAAGTGTCATCCACAGATCCCCCATAACAGTGTCATCCACAGATCCCCCATAACAGTGTCATCCACAGATCCCCCATAACAGTGTCATCCACAGATCCCCCATAACAGTGTCATCCACAGAACCCCCATAACAGTGTCATCCACAGATCCCCCATAACAGTGTCATCCACAGATCCCCCATAACAGTGTCATCCACAGATCCCCCATAACAGTGTCATCCACAGATCCCCCATAACAGTGTCATCCACAGATCCCCCATAACAGTGTCATCCACAGATCCCCCATAACAGTGTCATCCACAGATCCCCCATAACAGTGTCATCCACAGATCCCCCATAACAGTGTCATCCACAGATCCCCCATAACAGTGTCATCCACAGATCCCCCATAACAGTGTCATCCACAGATCCCCCATAACAGTGTCATCCACAGATCCCCCATAACAGTGTCATCCACAGATCCCCCATAACAGTGTCATCCACAGATCCCCCATAACAGTGTCATCCACAGATCCCCCATAACAGTGTCATCCACAGATCCCCCATAACAGTGTCATCCACAGATCCCCCATAACAGTGTCATCCACAGATCCCCCATAACAGTGTCATCCACAGATCCCCCATAACAGTGTCATCCACAGATCCCCCATAACAGTGTCATCCACAGATCCCCCATAAGTGTCATCCACAGATCCCCCATAACAGTGTCATCCACAGATCCCCCATAACAGTGTCATCCACAGATCCCCCATAACAGTGTCATCCACAGATCCCCCATAACAGTGTCATCCACAGATCCCCCATAACAGTGTCATCCACAGATCCCCCATAACAGTGTCATCCACAGATCCCCCATAACAGTGTCATCCACAGATCCCCCATAACAGTGTCATCCACAGATCCCCCATAACAGTGTCATCCACAGATCCCCCATAACAGTGTCATCCACAGATCCCCCATAACAGTGTCATCCACAGATCCCCCATAACAGTGTCATCCACAGATCCCCCATAACAGTGTCATCCACAGATCCCCCATAAGTGTCATCCACAGATCCCCCATAAGTGTCATCCACAGATCCCCCATAACAGTGTCATCCACAGATCCCCCATAACAGTGTCATCCACAGATCCCCCATAACAGTGTCATCCACAGATCCCCCATAACAGTGTCATCCACAGATCCCCCATAACAGTGTCATCCACAGATCCCCCATAACAGTGTCATCCACAGATCCCCCATAACAGTGTCATCCACAGATCCCCCATAACAGTGTCATCCACAGATCCCCCATAACAGTGTCATCCACAGATCCCCCATAACAGTGTCATCCACAGATCCCCCATAACAGTGTCATCCACAGATCCCCCATAACAGTGTCATCCACAGATCCCCCATAACAGTGTCATCCACAGATCCCCCATAACAGTGTCATCCACAGATCCCCCATAACAGTGTCATCCACAGATCCCCCATAACAGTGTCATCCACAGATCCCCCATAACAGTGTCATCCACAGATCCCCCATAACAGTGTCATCCACAGATCCCCCATAACAGTGTCATCCACAGATCCCCCATAACAGTGTCATCCACAGATCCCCCATAACAGTGTCATCCACAGATCCCCCATAACAGTGTCATCCACAGATCCCCCCATAACAGTGTCATCCACAGATCCCCCCATAACAGTGTCATCCACAGATCCCCCCATAACAGTGTCGTCCACAGATCCCCCATAACAGTGTCGTCCACAGATCCCCCATAACAGTGTCGTCCACAGATCCCCCATAACAGTGTCGTCCACAGATCCCCCATAACAGTGTCGTCCACAGATCCCCCATAACAGTGTCGTCCACAGATCCCCCATAACAGTGTCGTCCACAGATCCCCCATAACAGTGTCGTCCACAGATCCCCCATAACAGTGTCGTCCACAGATCCCCCATAACAGTGTCGTCCACAGATCCCCCATAACAGTGTCGTCCACAGATCCCCCATAACAGTGTCGTCCACAGATCCCCCATAACAGTGTCGTCCACAGATCCCCCATAACAGTGTCGTCCACAGATCCCCCATAAGTGTCGTCCACAGATCCCCCATAAGTGTCGTCCACAGATCCCCCATAAGTGTCGTCCACAGATCCCCCATAAGTGTCGTCCACAGATCCCCCATAACAGTGTGTCGTCCACAGATCCCCCATAACAATGCGCCGTCCACAGATCCCCCATAACAATGCGCCGTCCACAGATCCCCCATAACAATGCGCCGTCCACAGATCCCCCATAACAATGCGCCGTCCACAGATCCCCCATAACAATGCGCCGTCCACAGATCCCCCATAACAATGCGCCGTCCACAGATCCCCCATAACAATGCGCCGTCCACAGATCCCCCATAACAATGCGCCGTCCACAGATCCCCCATAACAATGCGCCGTCCACAGATCCCCCATAACAATGCGCCGTCCACAGATCCCCCATAACAATGCGCCGTCCACAGATCCCCCATAACAATGCGCCGTCCACAGATCCCCCATAACAATGCGCCGTCCACAGATCCCCCATAACAATGCGCCGTCCACAGATCCCCCATAACAATGCGCCGTCCACAGATCCCCCATAACAATGCGCCGTCCACAGATCCCCCATAACAATGCGCCGTCCACAGATCCCCCATAACAATGCGCCGTCCACAGATCCCCCATAACAATGCGCCGTCCACAGATCCCCCATAACTTTATATATATTTTTTTTCCCCACATTTTTTAACCGGACGGAAGGATGGTTCCGGCATTGCGGTATTTTTAATGCCAGATCCGGCACTAATACATTTCGATGTAAATTAATGCCGGATCCGGCATTCCGGCAAGTGTTCCGTTTTTTTGGCCGGAGATAAAACCGCAGCATGCTGCCGTATTATCTCCGTCCTGGACAGTCAAAAAGACTGAACTGAAGACGTCCTGATGCATCCTGAACGGATTACTCTCCATTCAGAATGCATGGTGATAAAACGGATCAGTTCTTTTCCGGATTTGAGCCCCTAGGACGGAACTCAATGCCGGAAAAGAAAAACGCTAGTGGGAAAGTACCCTTAAAGGAGTTTTCCAGTTTTAGGTAGACACTTATGTGAATTTCCATTGTACACTTACTTTTGACCCCTAATTATAGTTGAATGGTGTATCTGTATTAGGGATCGACCGATATTGATTTTTTAGGGCCGATACCGATAATTTGTGAATTTTCAGGCCGATAGCCGATAATTTATACCGATATTCTGGAAATTTTCATTTTTGAGAAAAAAAAAATTCCTACACAAATCTGCTGAAAATTAATGTTTATTGTTAACGTGTATTTTTATTTTATTTTTTGTAAATCTTTTTCATTTATACTTAATATTTTTGTGGTTTTTTTTGTTTTGTTTTACTAACTTTTAGCCCCCTTAGGGACTAGAACCCTTGTCCTATTCACCCTGATAGAGATCGATCAGGGTGAATAGGAGCTCACACTGTCCCTGCTGCTCTGTGCTTTGCACAGGGAGCTGAACATGGCAGCCAGGGCTTCAGTAGCGTCCTGGCTGCCATGGTAACCGATCGGAGCCCCAGGATTACATGGCTGGGGCTCCGATCGGAGGAGCAGGGGAGAGGGGATCCTGTGGCCACTGCCACCAAAGATTAATACTGGGGGGGGCGCACTGCACCACCAATGTTTTTACTATTGGGATGGGGGTGGGGGGGCGCACTGCGCCACCAATGATTAATATTGGGGGGGGGGGCGCACTGCGAGCAGCGCGTTCTGTGTTCCCAATACGTTATCGGTATATCGGCAAAATAGATGCCGATACCAATAACGTTCTAAATCCTGAATATCGGCCGATAATATCGGTAAAACCGATAATCGGTCGATCCCTAATTTGTATATTCCGCACGTTCCTGCCATCTCTGTGTGTGTCATCACAAGTCATTTGTCTTTCCTATATGGATTGCAGAAGAGGAAAGAATCGGAGACGCAGTGTCAGACGGACAATAAGTATGAGGCCGAGAGCGGAGAGCTGACGGAGAGCAGAAGTGACTACTACAATGGCTGTGGATATGTGTCCAGGTAATGCTCTGCCTCTGAAATAGCGGTGTCCGCATAGCACAATGGCGCACTCCACAGGACTATTCTCGTCTGCCGTATGTTCTGTCATTTGTGGAACACACATACAGAGACAGACGGCACACAGATGGCAGATGTCTGCGGTATGTATATATATATATAAGATTGGACACGGATACAAATTACAGTTATCTGTCCAGCAGCCCTACATGTAGACATTGCAGAAGATAGTATTGGGGGGAGCCTGGTACTAACATAGTGGGCTCCCCCAATACCGAGCCATAGAGTATTGTGTGTGTGAGCGGGGTTTACATGGGATGATGCAGGGGCCGATTGTTGGGAAGGAAGCGTTCATTCCTGACAGTTGGAGGAGACCGTAGCGATCTCCTTCGCTTTATGAGGACGGGGGATCCCTATAGCGATCCCTCGTCCTCCTACAAAATCATGGCTTCTGAGCAGCAGATCGCTGTTTGGACCACACGATCTGCTGCCCAGAAGCCATGATTCATCGGATGATCGGCGGCACATTCAGGCGGGCAGGTTGTCGCTGAGGAAAGTCCTTGTATTCGTGATTATTATGGACCGCCATCTCCCCATTACTGTGCATAGGCATCGGCAGGAAGAGCCGCTAGACTTGGGACTACTTACAGGTGTCCACCTACTGATGAGGTCTCTGTACAGACTGCTCCCTGGACAAGAGGGTGGGACCCCGCAGCCCCTGTATAATGGTGTAGGGGAAGGCTTAAAGGGAACCCGTCATCTGGATTTTGTGTATAGAGCCGAGGACATGGGCTGCTAGATGGCCGCTAGCACATCCGCAATACCAGGGGCCTAGATGTGCTAGCGGCCATCTAGCAGCCCATGTCCTCGGCTCTATACACAAAATCCTGGTGACTGGTTCCCTTTAATATACATAATGGAAGGAGTTTCATGTATGGGATTCCCTCTGTTAACCCTTCACTTCTCATTGCAGGTATCTCACTGATTTTGAACCAATCCGCTGTTTAGGACGCGGAGGCTTCGGCGTGGTATTTGAAGCTAGAAATAAAGTTGACGATTGTAACTATGCCATCAAGAGGATCCGGCTTCCTAATAGGTAACAGCAGACGTGTCTCAAGTTTGTGGGCATTTTTTGCCCTTTTGATTGCGATATTTTTTATTTTTTTATTTTTTTCCTCCATAAACAGCGCTGCTCTTGTTCAGGGGCTCTGCTTGGTTTTGCAGTTAATGGGGTTGGCCAATCTCACATTGCCAGTCCTACCTATCCCCTTCCCCCCTCCAAAGCAAATCGGGGAGCGGCGTGCAAATATGGCCACCGTCCATTCAAATCTATGGGAGTTTCGTAAATGGCCGAGCGCGCGCACTCTCCTCTTTTTGGAACTTCTATAGAAGTGAATTGAGAAAGCCGCACAGTGCACTCTACTTTGCTTTTGGAAGTCTCCCCTCTGGGACCTGCACCTATCTGGCTTTGGTGGCATATCCTAGCGATACGTCACCAATGAGTAAGATATGGACCAACCCCTTTAATTCCTATTTAAAGGGAACCTGTCACCGGGATTTTGTGTACAGAGCTGAGGACATGGGTTGCTAGATGGCCGCTAGCACATCCACAATACCCAGTCCCCATAGCTCTGTGTGCTTTTATTGTGGGGAAAAACCGATTTCATACATATGCAAATTAACCTCAGATGAGTCCTGTCCCTGACTCTTCTCACATACAGGACTCATCTCAGGTTAATTAGCATATGTATCAGTCAGTTTTTATACACAATAAAAGCACACAGAGCTATGGGGACTGGGTATTGCGGATGTGCTAGCGGCCATCTAGCAACCCATGTCCTCAGCTCTATACCCAAAATCCCGGTGACAGGTTCCCTTTTAAAGGGGTTTTCTGGGATAGGTCATCCATATGAGATCGGCAGGGGTCTGACACCCAGCACCCCCACTGATCAGCTGGTTGAAGAGACGGCCGCACACTGTGCCAGCACAGCCTACCTACGTCTGTGTAGTATACACTTGAATAGAAAGGAGCTCGTAGTTACACCTGCTCACCGCTGTGATGTCGACGGCGAGCAGGTAAACTGTGAAGGGAAGGCACCAATATTAAAATCCCCGAAAACCCCTTTAAGTGAATGCTGCAATACCATAAACAGGCCTAAAAAAAAAATACATGTGCTGTATTACACAAGATATCCCATGGATTTGTGAGCACTGTGTAATACTTTGTTTCACCTGTGGTGGCGCTGCAAGGAATTTGAACAGGAACTGCCAGGTTTTCATACAGATTACTGGCAGCTGATCGCTGGGAGTCCCATGAGGAGGACACCTTGTGATCAGCTTATGGTCAAGGGACCCTTCTGACAAGAAGAGCCTGTCCACGGTCAACAACCCTTTTTAACCACCTCCGAACCGCCTAACGCAGATTCGCGTTCCGGAGGTGGCAGCGCTGCGCACAATCACGCATCTACGCGTCATCTCGCGAGACGCGAGATTTCCTGTGAACGCGCGCACACAGGAACGGAAGGTAAGCGAGTGGATCTCCAGCCTGCCAGCGGCGATCGTTCGCTGGCAGGCTGGAGATGTGTTTTTTTTTAACCCCTAACAGGTATATTAGACGCTGTTTTGATAACAGCGTCTAATATACCTGCTACCTGGTCCTCTGGTGGTCCCCTTTGTTTGGATCGACCACCAGAGGACACAGGTAGTTCAGTAAAGTAGCACCAAGCACCACTACACTACACACCCCCCCCCCCCCCGTCACTTATTAACCCCTTATTAGCCCCTGATCACCCCATATAGACTCCCTGATCACCCCCCTGTCATTGATCACCCCCCTGTCATTGATCAACCCCCTGTAAAGCTCCATTCAGATGTCCGCATGATTTTTACGGATCCACTGATAGATGGATTGGATCCGCAAAACGCATCCGGACGTCTGAATGAAGCCTTACAGGGGCGTGATCAATGACTCTGGTGATCACCCCATATAGACTTCCTGATCACCCCCCTGTCATTGATTACACCCCTGTCATTGATCAACCCCCTGTAAAGCTCCATTCAGATGTCCGCATGATTTTTACGGATCCACTGATAGATGGATCGGATCCGCAAAACACATACAGGCGTCTCCCTGGAGCCTTCCAGGGGGGGTGATCACCCCATATAGACTCCCTGATCACCCCCCTGTCATTGATCACCCCCCCCCCTCATTGATCACCTCCCCCCCCCCTGTCATGCTGCATTCAGATGTCCGTATGATTTTTACGGATACATGGATCGGATCCGCAAAACACATACGGACATCTGAATGGAGCCTTACAGGGGGGTGATCAATGACAGGGGGGGTGATCACCCCATATAGACTCTCTGATCACCCCCCCTGTCATTGATCACCCTCTGTAAGGCTCCATTCAGACATTTTTTTGGCCCAAGTTAGCGGAATTATTATTTTTTTTTCTTACAAAGTCTCATATTCCACTAACTTGTGTCAAAAAATAAAATCTCACATGAACTCACCATACCCCTCACGGAAACCAAATGCGTAAAATTTTTTAGACCTTTATATTCCAGACTTCTTCTCACGCTTTAGGGCCCCTAGAATGCCAGGGCAGTATAAATACCCCACATGTGACCCCATTTCGGAAAGAAGACACCCCCAGGTATTCCGTGAGGGGCATATTGAGTCCATGAAAGATTGAAATTTTTGTCCCAAGTTAGCGGAAAGGGAGACTTTGTGAGAAAAAAATAAAAAATATCAATTTCCGCTAACTTGTGCCAAAAAAAAATAATTTCTATGAACTCGCCATGCCCCTCATTGAATACCTTGGGGTGTCTTCTTTCCAAAATGGGGTCACATGTGGGGTATTTATACTGCCCTGGCATTCTAGGGGCCCCAAAGCGTGAGAAGAAGTCTGGTATCCAAATGTCTAAAAATACCCTCCTAAAAGGAATTTGGGCCCCTTTGCCCACCTAGGCTGCAAAAAAGTGTCACACATCTGGTATCGCCGTACTCAGGAGAAGTTGGGGAATGTGTTTTGGGGTGTCATTTTACATATACCCATGCTGGGTGAGATAAATATCTTGGTCAAATGCCAACTTTGTATAAAAAAATAGGAAAAGTCTTTTGCCAAGATATTTCTCTCACCCAGCATGGGTATATGTAAAATGACACCCCAAAACACATTCCCCAACTTCTCCTGAGTACGGCGATACCACATGTGTGACACTTTTTTGCAGCCTAGGTGGGCAAAGGGGCCCATATTCCAAAGAGCACCTTTCGTATTTCACAGGTCATTTACCTACTTACCACACATTAGGGCCCCTGGAAAATGCCAGGGCAGTATAACTACCCCACAAGTGACCCCATTTTTGAAAGAAGACACCCCAAGGTATTCCGTGAGGGGCATGGCGAGTTCCTAGAATTTTTTATTTTTTGTCACAAGTTAGTGGAAAATGATGATTTTTTTTTTTTTTTCATACAAAGTCTCATATTCCACTAACTTGTGACAAAAAATAAAAACTTCCATGAACTCACTATGCCCATCAGCGAATACCTTGGGGTCTCTTCTTTCCAAAATGGGGTCACTTGTGGGGTAGTTATACTGCCCTGGCATTCTAGGGGCCCAAATGTGTGGTAAGGAGTTAGAAATCAAATTCTGTAAAAAATGACCAGTGAAATCCGAAAGGTGCTCTTTGGAATATGGGCCCCTTTGCCCACCTAGGCTGCAAAAAAGTGTCACACATCTGGTATCTCCGTACTCAGGAGAAGGTGGGGAATGTGTTTTGGGGTGTCATTTTACATATACCCATGCTGGGTGAGAGAAATATCTTGGCAAAAGACAACTTTTCCCATTTTTTTTATACAAAGTTGTCATTTGACCAAGATATTTATCTCACCCAGCATGGGTATATGTAAAAAGACACCCCAAAACACATTCCTCAACTTCTCCTGAGTACGGGGATACCACATGTGTGACACTTTTTTGCAGCCTAGGTGGGCAAAGGGGCCCACATTCCAAAGAGCACCTTTCGGATTTCACTGGTCATTTTTTACAGAATTTGATTTCAAACTCCTTACCACACATTTGGGCCCCTAGAATGCCAGGGCAGTATAACTACCCCACAAGTGACCCCATTTTGGAAAGAAGAGACCCCAAGGTATTTCGTGATGGGCATAGTGAGTTCATGGAAGTTTTTATTTTTTGTCACAAGTTAGTGGAATATGAGACTTTGTAAGATAAAAAAAAAATCATCATTTTCCGCTAACTTGTGACAAAAAATAAAAAGTTCTATGAACTCACTATGCCCATCAGCGAATACCTTAGGGTGTCTACTTTCCGAAATGGGGTCATTTGTGGGGTGTTTGTACTGTCAGGGCATTGTAGAACCTCAGGAAACATGACAGGTGCTCAGAAAGTCAGAGCTGCTTCAAAAAGCGGAAATTCACATTTTTGTACCATAGTTTGTAAACGCTATAACTTTTACCCAAACCATTTTTTTTTTTACCCAAACATTTTTTTTTTATCAAAGACATGTAGAACAATAAATTTAGAGCAAAATTTATATATGGATCTTGTTTTTTTTGCAAAATTTTACAACTGAAAGTGAAAAATGTCATTTTTTTGCAAAAAAAATCGTTAAATTTCGATTAATAACAAAAAAAGTAAAAATGTCAGCAGCAATGAAATACCACCAAATGAAAGCTCTATTAGTGAGAAGAAAAGGAGGTCAAATTCATTTGGGTGGTAAGTTGCATGACCGAGCAATAAACGGTGAAAGTAGTGTAGGTCAGAAGTGTAAAAAGTGGCCTGGTCTTTCAGGGTGTTTAAGCACTGGGGGCTGAGGTGGTTAAAGGGGATTTCTGGGAGTACTACACTGATGACCTATTTTCAGGATCTGATTGGTGGGGGTCTGACACCTGAAACCACCACCCACCAGCTGTTTGAAGAGACCATGACACTCTGGTAAGTGCTGATGCCTCCTCACAGCATTCCAAGCACAGCACCATCCATTGTGTAGTGGCTGTGCTTGGTATTGCAGCCCAGGTCTATTCACTTCAATGCGACTGAGCTGTATCTAGGCCTGGTGACCGTCCCTTCCCTAGGAAGAGGCCACAGCGTTCACTGGTCTTTTCCAGGTCATCCGTATTGTGCTCCGAGAAAGCCCCTCTAAAGTGAAATAAGCGGTCATACAATCGTAGCCCCCCGTGTCCCGGCTCACTGACTGTACACCATTCTGTTAACCCAGGTCTGTTCTGCTCTCCTCCTAGGAAGCTGGCCAGAGAGAAGGTGATGCGGGAAGTCAAGGCGCTGGCCAAACTGGAGCATCCTGGGATTGTGCGCTACTTCAATGCTTGGCGCGAAGAGCCGCCAGAGCTGTGGCAAGAGCAAATGGATGAGCTGTGGCTCAAAGATGGATGGTACGGTCCCCCTTCACCCCCAAAGACTGACTCGTACAGATCCAGCAAGCATTATTTTTGCCCCGGGCGTGCCAGCAGGGTCCCTTCTGTAATGTTGTTATGTTGCCTTAGGCTAATGGGAATAATGTTGTCTACATCAGTATAATAATCATCACTGGCAGGATTACCATGGACACATCTAGCATTATAAAGTTTATAAAGCTGGATCCACATCTAAAAGCTTCTGAAATCTGTGTTTTCCCCATGAAATGGCAATTCCGGAGCATCTTTTTATGAGAGCCCTGCACTCTGCCATTCCTCTGTTATTCCTATTGAAAACATATGAATAAACAACTGATTGTTACCATCCCCCCTTGTCTGAGGGACGGGTCTCTACAGTCAGCACTGCTTTGATGGGGTCCAACTGTAATATGCACACACCTCCAACTGGTGATGTCCAGTCAGCCATGTATTAGTTTCTTATAGGGCTCATGCACATCACCGTATGTATTTTACAAAACAGCTGGCCCCGAATAACAGTCCTATTCTTGTCCGTAATGCAGACAATAATAGGACATGTTCTTATTTTTTTTATTTTTTTTGCGGAACGGAAATACAAAAACAGAACGCACACGGAGTAACTTCAGTTTATTTTATTACATTTTTTTGCGGACCCATTGAAATGAATGGTTCCGCATATGGTCCACAAAAAAACAAAACTGAACGGACACGGAAAGAAAATACAATCGTGTGCATGAGCCCTAATACTGTCAGCAGAAGAGAAAGTTGGTATTCAGTTGTTAATTTATACGTTTCCAGGAGGAAAAACAGGAATGGCCCAGTGCAGACCTCCAAGAATATTTGCTCCAGAATTGTTACATAATTGGTCATTGAAGTATTACTTAAGATAGAACTGGCAATACGTGAGGACAGAGCAGCTCCTGCCCTACATGCACTACCCTCCTAGAATTAAAGGGGTTTTCCGAGACTGTAATACTGATGAGCTATCCTCAGGATAGGTCATCGGTATCTGATCAGCTGGGTTCGGACACCTGGGACCCCCCCAGCCGATCAGCTGTCGGACACCTGGGACCCCCCCAGCCGATCAGCTGGGGTCGGACACCTGGGACCCCCTCCCCCCCCCCCCCAGCCGATCAGCTGGGGTCGGATACCTGGGACCCCCCCCCCCCCCCAGCCGATCAGCTGGGGTCGGATACCTGGGACCCCCCCCCCCCCCAGCCGATCAGCTGGGGTCGGACACCTGGGACCCCCCCCCCCCCAGCCGATCAGCTGGGGTCGGACACCTGGGACCCCCCCCCCCCCCCCAGCCGATCAGCTGGGGTCGGACACCTGGGACCCCCCCCCCCCAGCCGATCAGCTGGGGTCGGACACCTGGGACCCCCCCAGCCGATCAGCTGGGGTTGGACACCTGGGATCCCCCCCCCCCCAGCCGATCAGCTGGGGTCGGACACCGCAGCAGCGCCACGGCCTTCTCTCAGCTTTTCCTAGGCCAGTGATGGGCAAACTGCGGCTCTCCAGCTGTTGTAAAACTACAACTCCCAGTATGCCCAGTCTGCCTTCAGCAGGGCATGATGGAATGTGTCGTTTTACAACAGCTGGAGAGCCGCAGTTTGCCCATCCCTGGCCTAGGCCACGTGACATCAGGTTGATCGGTCACATGGCCTAGGCGCAGCTCAGCCCTATAGAAGTGAATGGGGCCAAGCTCGATACCAAGCACAGCCACAATACTATGTACAGCGCTGTGCTCGGTGAGCTGAGAGAAGGTCACATCGCTTACAGGATGACCAGGACCTTCTCAAACAGCTCATCAGCGGGGGGCCCCGGGTGTCAGACCAGAGGATAGGTCATCAGTATTTAAAGGGGGGGTATTCCAGTCAGTAAGTTATCCCTCATCCATAGGATAGGGGATAACTGTTGTATCAGTGGGGTCCTACCGTGGGCCCCCTGCTGCTCTTCTGAAGTGACCCCGGAGTGGCCGGTCACACAAGCTATTATTTTTATGGGACTTCTGGAGATAGGTGAGCGCTGTACTCTGTGATCTCCCCGAGAAATGAATGGAAATGCTCCTGTTAATTTCAAGTCTTTTGATGTGACTTTTCTATATTTCAGCACCGAGTGGCCCCTCAGCTCCCCTACTCCTATGGATGGCCTCTCCATCAAGATTCGGAGTGCAGACCCCTTCTCCATGAAGGAGCAGGTAGAAGTCCTCACCCCTTCTTCAGAAAGTCAGGGCTCTCTGTCCACCAGGTTTATGGCTGTTGATACAAGACGACCTGGGGGACGATTGTTTCCTCGCCGCTTCTCTACAGAGGATGCCGCCGTGGTGAACCTGCAGGACAGTTTCCTTACAGACTGTGACCTGGAGCACAGCACAATGGATGACGAGGACATGGGCGTTCCTTACGAGCCTCGAGATCTTGGATTACATGAGAGAACCTCCTCCTCCATCATCTTTGAAGACTCTGGTTGCGACAACTCATCCAATAATTTAGATAATAGGACGGATGTGTCCGTTGTGGTTACGACCAGCGAGTTTTCTCAGGGAGACTCCTCCAGCGAGAGTAAACCCACCTCTCCAAGCACTTTGTCCATTTCTCCTCCCAGACCGAAAACCTTGAACTTGGACTTAACCAAAAATACGGCTGAGAAGCTGAACCCTAGCTCTCCTAAGGTGTACCTCTACATACAGATGCAGCTGTGCCGCAAGGAGAACCTTAAAGACTGGATGGAGGCGCGCTGCACGCTGGAGGACCGGCCACGGGCTGAGAGCCTCAATATATTTCTGCAGATTGCAGAAGCTGTTCAGTTTTTGCACAGCAAAGGCCTGATGCACAGGGATCTGAAGGTGCGTACACCTGTTCCTGGAAGGGGAACTCATATAAGATGGCATTATTCTCATGCAGGAGGTTGGGGGTTAATTAATTGCTCCAGAGATGTGTTGTATGCGGTTAAAGCTTGTGCCAGGTTCCTGCCTAGGTATCTCGCCTGGCCCTGTTGGATCAAGAAGGAAAGGGAGGCGCTGACAGAGAAAGCCGAAGGAACAAGGGCTTTGTCTCCTCTCGGTGCACCTCAAGGGGTCGCCTCACTTCAGCAAATGGCATTTATTATGTAGAGAAAGTCCATACAAGGCACTTACTAATGTATTGTGATTGTCCATATTACTTCCTTTCTATCACACTATGCACTGCTCGTATCCATGGTTATGACAACCCTACAATCCAGCAGCGGTGGTCGTGCTTGCGCACTATAGGAAAACGTGACGGTCTCTCTGGTGGCCGGGACAGTGGGAGCGCACAAAGGCACGCATGCGCAGCGGTCACCTCGTATCTGCGCTGCAGCGGTGGTCATAACCCCTGGATACGTGCTGTGTATAAGGTGATGGAAAGGAGGCAATATGGACAATCACAACACATTAGTAAGTGACTTGTAGAAACTTCCTCTACATGATATGATAAATGCCACTTACTGAAGTGAGACAACCCCTTTGAAGTTTTTTTTTTTCTAAGGCTCTGGATAGGACATGAGTATCAAAATGTTGGGTGTCTAACATCAGCCGTTTCGGGCAGGCGCCAGTAACTATACAGTGGATGGTGCCAGAAGCAGAAGGCTCCTTCCTCTCTACAGTGGCAATGTCCGAGTACTGCAGCTTGGCTCCCATTCAAGTGAATGGTGCAGTCTCGGTTGGGGTTCTGTGCATCTGCAGCTCAGCTCCCATTCAATTGAACAGACATTTGAACAGCCTCCCCCACCGGTCAGCTGTCTGCCGCACGACCGGGTCATGTGTGTACCCCGGTGACGTGCAGAAACGAGCCGACACCTCCCTCCAAGGATCACATGACCGCCGCGCATCCGGGTAGTGTATGAAGCCCGATGACGCAACGGCCACGTGACCCAAGGGGAGCGACGTCAGAAAGAGTGTCCCTCCCCTCAGTATTAAAGGGTTTCTATCACTTGGTATCACATATTTAGGTGTCAGACACTAGCGATCCGCTAGTGTCTGCTCTAACAAACCATCCTAATATGATAGGTTTTGGGGCAGCCGTTTTGCTAAAACAACAACTTATATCGATATGCTAATGAGCCTCTAGGTGCTATGGGGGCGTCATTAGCACCTAGAGGCTCCGTCTACCTTCATAAACTGTCGCCGCCCAGCGCGTCCCTCCAGCCCGCCCATCTCCTGCTGAATGCGATCCTCTCCATGCGCGTCTCTGTTCTGCGCATGCGCAGTGAATGTCTGACCGCTTCCCTGCCCAGACATCTCCACTGCGCCTGCGCCGATGACATCATAGTGCTCCGAGGAACAGGCGCAGTGGAGATGTCTGGGCAGGGAAGCGGTCAGACATTCATTGCGCATGCGCAGAACAGAGACGCTGGGCGGCGGCAGTTTATGAAGGTAGACGGAGCCTCTAGGTGCTAATGACGCCCCCATAGCACCTAGAGGCTCATTAGCATATCGATACAAGTTGTTGTTTTAGCAAAACGGCTGCCCCAAAACCTATCATATTAGGATGGTTGGGCAGAGCAGACAGTAGCGGATCGCTAGTGTCTGACACCTAAATATGTGATACCAAGTGATAGAAACCCTTTAAAGGGCTTCTGTCACCCCACTAAAGTCATTTTTTTTATTTTTTTGGGCTAGTTAAATTACTAATACTGCGATATATGAAAATATAATGGTCTTACTTACTTTGCTTCAGCAGTTTATTATAAAAACAAACTTTTATAATATGTAAATTAGGTCTCTACCAGCAAGTAGGGCGTCTACTTGCTGGTAGCCGCCGCAAAAAACCGCCCCCTCGTCGTGTTGATTGACAGGGCCAGCCGGGATCTCCTCCTCCGGCCGGCCCTGTCAGCATTTCAAAAATCGCGCGCCTGTGTTGATTCGGCGCAGGCGCTCTGAGATGAGGAGGCTCGCCTCCTCAGAACTCCCTCAGTGCGCCTGCGCCGATGACGTCTTCTATTTCGGTGATGTCGCAGGCGCGCGATTTTTGAAATGCTGACAGGACCGGCCGGAGGAGGAGATCACGTCTGGCCCTGTCAATCAACACGACGAGGGGGCGGTTTTTTGCGGCGGCTACCAGCAAGTAGACTCCCTACTTGCTGTTAGAGACCTAATTTACATATTATAAAAGTTCATTTTTATAATAAACTGCTGAAGCAAAGTAAGGAAGACCATTATATTTTCATATATCGCAGTATTAGTAATTTAACTAGCCCAAAAAAAAAATATGACTTTAGTGGGGTGACAGAAGCCCTTTTAAGTTGACGGAGGTAGGTAGTCATGCGAAGGAGGAGGGGGAGGAACTGCGGGATAACAGTGCCCCTCCTCTCCGCTATTAATGGTAATTATTTACTTGATAACAATAAATTGACTGCGCTTTATTGCCGGTGCAGATAGCGCACTGTAGGGCACTTAGAGTGGCAATAGGACAGTCGGCAACCCCTCTGTATACATATAAACCACAGCTAAACAGCAAGAGGAGTATAAAAAAAAAAGTCTGAGATCCCAGTAGAAGCAGAAGTAGAATCCTACGGCTAAAGACAACCATCAAATCACAGCAGCCCTAATCCATAACCCCCCTCGCCAGCTGGCCAGAGGGGTAGTGTAATAGGAGGGGTATGGTCAAACTCTACAGCTATGTAAGGCAGCCCACTAATGGCTTCTCAATTGAGACATAATCACAACTGGCCATATCCAATATCCCCCTCGCCAGCATTTGTCTCCTCACTGCCTGCAGCTACTCAGTAAAGCCTTCAGCCCTGAGTCTGTGCAGCTGAAGGGGTTAAGAATCCAGGGAGAGAGCAATGGCAGTGCAGGGGGACAGTGACTCTTGTGTACAGGCACATATCTGCTCTCTCAGGCTTGTTCAGGAATCCTTATCAGAGCAGGGAGAGAAGCTGACATCACAGGTCATGTGACCCTCAGTGAAATCTGAGAAAGGAGCAACTACAGATGCAGTAAGTGCATGGTAAAGCTGTTACATTTGATTAGTTAGAAACATACAAAGAGCAAAATAATAAACCAGACAACCCCTTTAAGTGGCAGAATAAATGTAGGTGATAACATTCTGGAAAATTCCAGTCACCACTAGGGGGGGAGAGTTATTGCATACTTTGAGCTTGTTGGTTGAGATTTATTAGTAGTGGTGTTTTGCCTGCCATTCTTAAAGGGGTTGTCTCAATTCAGCAAATGTAATTTATCATGCAGAGAAAGTTAACACAAGCCACTTACTAATGTATTGTGATTGTCCATATTGCTTCCCTTGCTGGCTGGATTCATTTTTCCATCACATTATACACTGCTCGTTTCCATGGTAACGACCACCCTGAAATCCGCAGGGTGGTTTAGAGAAAGAGTGCTGGCATGTCTGGTGCCCAGGAGCACATATAGGCCTGCACGTTTTCCTTTAGCGCTCAAGCACGACCACTGCTGCTGGATTGCAGGGTGGTCTGTAACCATGGAAACGAGCAGTGTATAATGTGATGGAAAAATGAATCGGACCAGCAAAGGAGGCAATATGGAGAATCACAATACATTAGTAAGGGCCTTGTATTTACTCTACATGATAAATGCAATTTTCCGAAGTTAGCCCTTTAAATAAGATCTGCTACATCTTACTCCCGCCTTTTCAAATTTAAGAGACACCAGTTACTTCTACATTAACTTTTCATACCACGAAAGTGTCACAATGCTTTGAAATGGGTTGTGCAGTGCAAAGATATTGACGGCCTTTTCTTAGAATAGTTAATATCAGAAGGGAGGGTATACGGCTCTGGGGGAGTCCGGGGCGGCAGGGGTATACGGCTCTGGGGGAGTCCGGGGCGGCGGGTTATACGGCTCTGGGGGAGTCCGGGGGCGGCGGGTTATACGGCTCTGGGGGAGTCCGGGGGCGGCGGGGTATGCGGCTCTGGGGGAGTCCGGGGCGGCGGGGTATGCGGCTCTGGGGGAGTCCGGGGCGGCGGGGTATGCGGCTCTGGGGGAGTCCGGGGCGGCGGGGTATGCGGCTCTGGGGGAGTCCGGGGCGGCGGGGTATGCGGCTCTGGGGGAGTCCGGGGGGCGGCGGGGTATACGGCTCTGCCTTTAGTAAGATATTGTAAAGTTTAGAAACTCGGGGAATGTCTTACACTTCGCCTTGCTGATGCCGGTCTTTAAAGGGGTATTCCAGGATTTTACTAGTGCTGGATTAGCCTCAGAATAGTCCATCAGTATCTGATCGGCGGGGGCCCAATGCTCCATCCCCCCCACTGATCAGCTGCTTCAGAGTAGCTCTGGAACTATACAGCGCCGTCCACAGGATTCCAGTAACTACTATGGACGTAGGAGGGGCTCTGCTGTGACTACTAGGGCGCTCTGTTCTGAATGCATAGTTGTGCTAAACACCTCTAGACTGAGCTTTTTAAAAGGGTCGTCCCAATGTTAACGTTGGAAACCCCCCTTCCCGATCCGTTTAAAGGACATGTGACCTCTCCAGGCGCAGTACATTGACCTTGATGAATTCCTCCTCTTTCGCTTTGCAGCCTTCCAACATATTCTTTACAATAGACGATGTGGTGAAGGTGGGAGACTTCGGCTTGGTGACCGAGATGGACCAAGAAGAAGATGAAGAAACCGTTCTGACGCCCATGCCAGCCTATGCCCGACACACTGGGCAAGTGGGAACCAAACTGTACATGAGCCCTGAACAGGTAGGTGACGTCGATGACATCCGGGTGTCTATGGAACGACCAGTCATTCCTAACGAGTTGTCTTCTGCTTGTCTCCAGATGTGTGGCCAGAGTTACTCTCACAAGGTGGACATCTTCTCCCTGGGACTCATCTTATTTGAGCTGCTGTATCCGTTCAGTACCAACATGGAGAGGGTGCAGGTCAGTGACTGCTGGGTATTACTAGGGTGACCTCGGGGCTCCACATGTGACCCCTCCTCACTGTAGTCCACGAGCTGAGAGTTTTTCTCATCTTGTATTTTTTTTCTCCTGGTTCAATACAAATTTTTAAAATTCCTTCTTTCTGTGCATGTAGTAGCCAGGTTCTCCTCTAGGTGGCTCTGTGGCCTCTCAGGTCCAATCTTTGAATACAAGCACATACATACATATAGCATATACCCACTGAAGGAGGTCTCCACCTTTCCATTCAGTCTCTTGAAGACCACCTCTGTCCTATAGGAGAGCACAACTTTGTCAGTATTTCACTTAAAGGGGTTGTCTCATCTCAGTCAATGCCTTTCATATGATCCCCTTTGTGCACATTAGCTGATTGCTGCCAGTTTGTTTCAGAAGATGATTTAGGACATGCTTGTGGTGGCCACCATTGCCTCTTCTCCAGGTTGACGTAGAGAATTCCTAGTCGGTGCTATCTGATGTTACCTGCTGCATTATGATATTGCCTGATATTCTGTAGCAGTTGTAGGGGAATGGGGAGTGATTCTTAAAAGGCATGTGCAAGAATGAGAGGGGGGGGGGGGGGGTTGGCAAACACGCTACCCCCACATGGCTGGACCGGTAAAGTGACGCTTACTAACCTGCTTCCGGACGCTCCATCTCTTCCAGCCCTATGATGCTCTGCTTGGCTCCGACATCGCAGCAGTCAATCATTGGTCGCACCGCAGACCGCACCGCTTTGTCATGTGACCATTTGTCATTATGTAAGTGGCGCTGGTTAGCGATTGGCTGCAGGCAATGTCAAGGGCTTAGCAGAGCGTCGGCGGCTGTAATCAGGAGGAGTGAGAAGCAGGTAAGTTTCCCTTACAGTCCGGCCAACTATCCCCTTCCAATTCGTGTACAACCCCTTTAATGGACAAAATGGAGAATCGGTTTCAGAACTGAATATGCAGAGCCCTCAGTTGGACAGTTCCTTTAAATTTATTTTATTTTCCTGTAGATATTAACAGACTTGCGAGACCTGAAGTTTCCAACCCTGTTCACACAGCAATATCCCCAAGAGGTAAGCATTTTATGACCTCCTTTAGGCTAGAGGGACACACAGTAACCCATGGTCACCTCTGAGCCCTAGCCGTATACTTGTGCAACTTAGGGTGCTGTCTACTTTCAATCGTTCATTTCTAAGTGACAGCGTTTTGTTCTGCTCCAGAGCTGTATTCATGATGCTGCAGGCTTCAGATGTCAGTCTGATATGGGGTTTTAAATTCTGGTCCGTTATCTCATGTAGGAAAAGCTTAAACTCTCTAGAATACAAAGCATCAGAACAATCTCTGTGCAGGCAAAGAATTCTGGGAGGTTTCAGCTCTGAAACTTGCAGAATTGAGAATACAGCTCTAGAGTATAATGCAAACTGTAACTCTATGTATTGCATGCATATAGTGACTGCACCAGCAGAATGGTGAGTGCAGCTCTGGAGTATAATACAGGCTGTAACTCAGGATCAGGACAGGATAAGTAATGTAATGTATGTACACAGTGACTGCACCAGCAGAATAGTGAGTGCAGCTCTGAAGTACAGGGTGGGCCTTTTATATGGATACACCTTAATAAAATGGGAATGGTTGGTGATATTAACTTCCTGTTTGTGGCACATTAGTATATGTGAGGGGGGAAACTTTTCAAGATGGGTGGTGACCATGGCGGCCATTTTGAATACAACTTTTTTTTTTTTTTCAATCGGAAGAGGGTCACGTGACACATCAAACTTATTGGGAATTTCACAAGAAAAACAATGGTGTGCTTGGTTTTAACGTAACTTTATTCTTTCATGAGTTATTTACAAGTTTCTGACCACTTATAAAATGTGTTCAATGTGCTGCCCATTGTGTTGGATTGTCAATGCAACCCTCTTCTCCCACTCTTCACACACTGATAGCAACACCGCAGGAGAAATGCTAGCACAGGCTTCCAGTATCCGTAGTTTCAGGTGCTGCACATCTCGTATCTTCACAGCATAGACAATTGCCTTCAGATGACCCCAAAGATAAAAGTCTAAGGGGGCAGATCGGGAGACCTTGGGGGCCATTCAACTGGCCCACGAAGACCAATCCACTTTCCAGGAAACCTTTCATCTAGGAATGCTCGGACCTGACACCCATAATGTGGTGGTGCACCATCTTGCTGGAAAAACTCAGGGAACGTGCCAGCTTCAGTGCATAAAGAGGGAAACACATCATCATGTAGCAATTTCGCATATCCAGTGGCTTTGAGGTTTCCATTGATGAAGAATGGCCCCACTATCTTTGTACCCCATATACCACACCATACCATCAATTATTTTGTTCCAACAGTCTTGGAGGGATCTATCCAATGTGGGTTAGTGTCAGACCAATAGCGGTGGTTTTGTTTGTTAACTTCACCATTCACATAAAAGTTTTCCCCATCACTGAACAAAATCTTCTGCGTAAACTGAGGGTCCTGTTCCAATTGTTGTTTTGCCCATTCTGCAAATTCAGTGCGCCGATCTGGGTCATCCTTGTTGAGATGCTGCAGGTGCTGGAGTTTGTAAGGGTGCCATTTGTGAGTAGCTAATATCCGCCGAAGGGATGTTCGACTAATGCCACTCTCCAGTGACATGGGGCGAGTGCTACGCTGTGGGCTCTTGCTGTATGAAGCTAGGACAGCCACTGATGTTTCTTCATTACAGACAGATTTCATGCGTCCACATTTTGGCAAATCCAACACTGAACCAGTTTCACGAAACTTAGCAAGCAGTTTGCTAACTGTAGCATGGGAGATGGGTGGTCTCGTAGGGTGTCTGCGTTCACCAGACATCAACACAATTTCTATCCCCTCCTCACGTGTTAACCTCGGCGACATGTCAATGGCTGTAAACAAAGAGAAACTTGTAAATAACTCATGAAAGAATAAAGTTACGTTAAAACCAAGCACACCATTGTTTTTCGTGTGAAATTCCCAATAAGTTTGATGTGTCACATGACCCTCTTCCTATTGAAAAAACAAAAGTTGGATTCAAAATGGCCGCCATGGTCACCACCCATCTTGAAAAGTTTCCCCCCTCACATATACTAATGTGCCACAAACAGGAAGTTAATATCACCAACCATTCCCATTTTATTAAGGTGTATCCATATAAATGGCCCACCCTGTATAATACAGGATGTAAGGCTACTTTCACACTTGCGTTCAGAGCGGGTCCGTCTGATGTCTGCACAGACGGATCCGCTCCTATAATGCAGACGTTTGCATCCGTTCAGAACGGATCCGTCTGCATTATAACTTAGAAAAAATTCTAAGTGTGAAAGTAGCCTGAACGGATCCGTCCAGACTTTACATTGAAAGTCAATGGGGAACGGATCCGTTTGAAGATTGAGCCATATGGTGTCATCTTCAAACGGATCCGTCCCCATTGACTTACATTGTAAGTCTGGACGGATCCGCTCGCCTCCGCACGGCCAGGCGGTCACCCGAACGCTGCAAGCAGCGTTCAGGTGTCCGCTTGCTGAGCGGAGCGGAGGCTGAACGCTGGCAGACTGATGCATTCTGAGCGGATCCACGTCCACTCAGAATGCATTCGGGCTGGACGGATGCGTTCGGGGCCGCTTGTGAGAGCCTTCAGACGGAGCTCACGAGCGGACACCCGAAAGCAGGTGTGAAAGTAGCCTAACTCAGGATAAGTAATGTATGTACACAGTGACTCCACCAGCAGAATAGTGAGTGCAGCTCTGGAGTATAATACAGGATGTAACTCAGGATCAGTGCAGGATAAGTAATGTAATGTATGTACACAGTGACTGCACCAGCAGAATAGTGAGTGCAGCTCTGGAATATAATACTGGATGTAACTCAGGATCAGTGCAGGATAAGTAATGTAATGTATGTACGCAGTGACTGCACCAGCAGAATAGTGAGTGCAGCTCTGGAATATAATACTGGATGTAACTCAGGATCAGTACAGGATAAGTAATGTAATGTACTGTAGTTACACAGTGACTGCACCAGCAGAATGAGTGCAGCTCTGGAATCATCAGGGTCTGACCACAGGGGTTTCCACCAGTCATGAGGCATCAGCTCCTTTGGCATGTTGTATGGACAGCACCTGGGTGGGATCTGTAGCGGTATGAATGGGGCATGTACAGCACTTCGGTGGGCATGTCTCTGTGCTGTAAAACTTCACACTGACGCAGAGAATATCTGACTGCTTGTGTTTCCGTCCTGTGCAGCACACCATGGTCCGGCACATGCTTTCTCATAACCCAAGTGAGCGGCCCGAAGCTGAAGAAATTATAGAGAGCCCCATGTTTGAGAACATTGAACTTCCCGGGAAGCTGACGCTCAGGCAGAGATCCCGGACACTGAGCACCTCCGGCCTGAAAAGCCTCAAACATTCCAGCAAGTGATCGCCTCTGTCTCCTAAACCAGAAGGACTGTACCCGTTCAGCACACCTCGCGTCTCCGTTCACAGGGGGTCCGGATCGGATTCGTACTGGCACAAGACACATTTTATACCGTTTGTTGGACGTTTTATACCATTTGTTGAATGTCTACTGTAATGACGAAGAGCACAATGTACCTGGCGGCGATATGAAGAGTTCATGTTCTGTACGTTTCCTCGATCCCGTTGGTAACGGCCGTCCATTAGGACGAGCGTTTTTGATCGGATCTGTACTTAAAGGGCACCACACCTATTAAGGGTCACTGTAGCCTTCTAGAAGATTATGTGTAGGACTCGATTAGAATTTTTTTTTTTTTTAAATATATTTTTACATGACGAGAAGCACAGACTGGGAGAACGTTGGAGGGGTTTATAAGAGAAATATTTTTCTACGTCTTGAAGGCTTCAGGTGGCTTGTAAGATTTGTCATTGATAGGAAGATTACAAAATGGTGGAATAATGGGAGAAATTACCGACTGTCGATTTCTAATTGATTAACCCAATTTTAAACGGGCTGTTTTTTTTTTAATTGTATTCTTCATAAAATAACAATTCATTTTTCTTATCGCCATGCATTATGCTATTCCTCTGTTATTCCTCCTACCTAACCAGCTGGGGATGGGTCCGCACAGAGACTGGCATTACCGATCAGTGCCGATGCACGAATTCAGGAGGAATAACAGAGGAACAGCACAACACAGAATTGTTAGTTCACAGGGAATACTAGTATTTACTAGAGAAGGAAGGTCTGGAAGAGGTGACATCTTGATTTAATCTACATATATATCATGGTGAGGACCTTTCCTAAAATTTAGCTTTGCTTCTCTCAGTTGTGTCTTATACTCCAGTCACAGCTAGAGCTGCATTCGTAATTCTTCTGGAACGTCTGCTGCTTACACATATGGTTCCTGGCTGATGGAGTGTTTATACCGGACCTTGCGTTAGAGCATAATGCACGAATGGGGTCCTGGTCCTACTCCCCCCTAATACAGACACAAAAAAGCGCTCATGTTACAGCCAACTTAGGGCTCTTTCACACTTGCGTTGTTCTTTTCTTCCGGCATAGAGTTCCGTCGTCGGGGCTCTATGCCGGAAGAATCCTGATCAGTTTTATCCTAATGCATTCTGAATGGAGAGAAATCCGTTCAGGATGCATCAGGATGTCTTCAGTTCCGGAACGGAACGTTTTTTGGCCGGAGAAAATACTGCAGCATGCTGCGCTTTTTGCGCCGGCCAAAAATCCTGAACACTTGCCGCAAGGCCGCGTCCGGAATTAATGCCCATTGAAAGGCCTTAAGCTAAACGTCGTTGCGGCGCATTGCCGGATCCGACGTTTAGCTTTTTCTGAATGGTTACCATGGCTGCCAGGACACTAAAGTCCTGGCAGCCATGGTAAAGTGTAGTGGGGAGCGGGGGAGCAGTATACTTACCGTCCGTGCGGCTCCCCGGGCGCTTCAGAGTGACGTCAGAGCGCCCCACGCGCATGGATGACGTGATCACATGGACACGTCATCCATGCGCATGGGGCGCCCTGACGTCATTCTGGAGCGCCCCGGGAGCCGCACGGACGGTAAGTATACTGCTCCCCCGCTCCTACTATGGCAGCCAGGACTTTAATAGCGTCCTGGCTGCCATAGTAACACTGAACGCATTTTGAAGACGGATCCGTCTTCAAATGCTTTCAGTTCACTTGCGTTTTTCCGGATCCGGCGTGTAATTCCGGCAAATGGAGTGCACGACGGATCCGGACAACGCAAGTGTGAAAGAGCCCTAAAAGGGTTATTGGGTGTAGAAGAATAACTCTCCCCCATGTCTGTTTGGGGTCTGCAGAGCGGTGGGCACAAGCTGCAATACCGGACACCCGCAGACACTGATGTGAAAGTAGAGCTAGAAACAAACGGCCTTCTCGGTGTTGAATGTTCTGCCTGTGACACAAGATCAATACAAGAGAAGTGAAGCTACGTTTTGGCCAAGTCCCTCGGCGTTCTTTGTAGATGTGTGAACTGAGCTTCATCAACGAAATCCTTTTTTTAATAGCGATTCAGGATGATGGATCGGCTGCCGGAATTTAACTCCTTGTGCTCTTTAAACCGTACTTGTTAATGTTGCGCCTGTTTTTTATACGTCTGACTCTTCCTAACCTGCCATGGAGAGAAGACCAGACTCTTCACCTAGACCTGCACCTCACCATTTGACCTGCCCGTCCTCCTTGACTTTGCACAGCGAAGTGACGCATTTGCCTTACCTGCACTCAAACTCATTTGGTCTGCAGGAAAAAAAAAAGTCTCGATTGCACTAGGAGTCGGTTTTGCTGACGCCACCGTTCTCTCTCGATGGTAATTTGACTTGTACATTCTTGTTTTTTTTTTTTTTTTTTTAAATGTTTTTATTAGTTTATGATTATTTTCTCTCTTAATGTCTTACTTGCTACAAGTTCTGTGACCACCACTTACGGGCTTGTGAATCATTTAAGGGGTTAAATTGTGCTTGTTTCTTATGTACATATGTTTTATTTATAAAGCACAGTCAATCCATTGGGTTGGTGCTGTACAGCGCACTTATCGCAGATCCAGGACAGTTAAGTGCATTACATTATGTGACTTTTTTCAAGTCTAAGTGATTTAATAAAAAAATGTTTTATTTACCCGTCTTGGCTTTGTTTGCAGCGTTGTGTGCTGCCGGTTTAGGCTACTTTCACACCACTAGCGGTTTTGTTGGATCCGGCAGGGTCCAGCAAAAAACGCTTCCGTTACTGATAATACCAATATAAAAAAGTTGCCAAAATAAAAAAATCTGACTCCACCTCCTCATTTTTCAGAGCTCCTTTGGAAAACCGAAAGTGCAATCAGATTGGTTTCTATGGGCAACTAAGCCAGTTTTCCTTTACAGCAGACTTGATCAATCTCCCCCCTAGGGGTCACTGTTGCACACATGCACTTTACTGCTGGGTCCTTCATACAGCCAGGGGTGCTAGTAATGTATAATATTATTTATTACTGACAGGGAGACCTGTTTTTTTTTTTTTTTTTTTTTTGGTGTGTGTGCTTTTGTTTTGGTTGAAAAATAATAAAAGAAGCTGGGAAGTTGTGGTCGGACGGACACCAGCTCTAGTCCGACTACGTAGCAAAGTCATCTGCAATCTCCATAAATCTATTGTCCCTCACTCTGTCCTCCTCCATTCATTGCTCATTGACGTTATGACTATTAATCTGTAGAGCTGAGATGTCCAGGGCAATGTACGTGGGAGCTGAGAATGTGGTCACGTGGCAGCAGTAATTAGTATTTGTTCATATGGGTGTATATACTGTATATGTAGATCTGAGTGTGTTTATATACATACCATGAAAACCACCTAATATGATATAGGTCCGTGTGCCACCAAAACTGCTCTGACCCATCCGGACGTGGACTCCACAAGTCTTCTGCAGTAAAAGAAAACTCCGGGTTGGATGTCCACATGCTCATTGTAAGCAGCAGTGGACAGGGATCAGCATGGGTGCTCTGACCGTACTGTGCATACATAGCCCCATATACAGCAAGCTCTGGCAACTTTCTATCATCGCCAGCAGTAATGTCTGTTTGCTCTACAGTAGTTTTTCATAAGGATCAGGCCGGCAGGGCTAACCTTCACTCCCCTTGCACACCTATGACCCTGTCACTGGTTTGCCAGTTGTCCTTCCTTGCTCTGCTTTTGGTAGATGCTAACCACTGCATATTGTGAGCTCACTAGAAGAATGGCTAGTTTGGAGATGATCTAGACATCTCAATTTGGCCTAGAGTCGTTCAGATCCTCACGCTTGCTTGTTTTCTTGCTTCCAACAACTTCAACTCAAGAAGTGCAGCTACATCTGAGCAAATTAAATATCCGGAAAGGCCCTTTACCCGATGGAATTCATCCATGGGTACTGAGGGAATTGAGCTTAGTAATTGATAGACCATTGTGTCTCATCTACTCTTGTAACCAGGTCTGTGCCTCAAGGACTGGAGGACGGCTGATGTGGTACCAATATTTAAGAAAGGTAAAAAGGTAGAAACCAGCACGTTGGTTAGCCACTATGAGGAGGTAAGTGTACATCCGGATGCTGGTCCTGCGGCAGATGTGATCTATCTGAATTTTGCAAAACGATTTGATACAGCGCCACGTAAGTCCTTGTGCTGGAGCTAGGCGAGTACATTGGTAAAGAATTGGTTACGGGACAGTAAGCAAAAAGTCGTAAATGGTGCGGACTCAAAATTAGCTAAATTCAGTTAGGTACCAAAGGATCTGTAAAGGGTGAAGCTGGGTACCAATAGGATCTGTTCTCTGAGCAGCAGGGTACCACAAGGATCTGTACTCGGAGCTGCAGGTTAACACAGGGATCTGGACTGGGAGCAGCGGGGTACCGCTAGGATCTATACAGAGAGCAGTGGGGTACCACAAGGATCTTTAATGAGCAGTGGGGTACCACAAGGATCTGTACTGGGAGCAGCAGGGGGGTCGAAACGTGACGCCATAGAGGTAATAATGATCATATATAATAAAATGTATTTATATAGCGCCAACATATTCCCTAGTGCTTTGCAAATTCATAGGGTTCATGTACAAAACAAAAATAACTGGCTAATATGAAACTGAAACACTAGGAGTCAGGGCCCTGCTCGCAAGAGCTCACAATCTATGAGGAATTGGGGGTGACACATAAGGTATTTGATTGTGATAAGTAGGATTTGACTGAGCCATTATTGAACTGACAGGAGTGGTGCCGGCCGATCTGCTTCGGGTTCGGGACTACTAGAGGATCGAGTTTAGGCCAGAGGAGTTGGGGGAGGTTTAGTCTGGTAAAAGTCATTTTAGGTAGCTTGATAAGATTGCCTGAAAGATGTGTTTTTAAGACACGTTTGAAGGGGTAGAAGTTGTGAATTGACCTAGTATTCCGGGGCAGAGTATTCCAGAGAGTAGGTGCAGCTCGAGAAAAGTCTTGAAGACTGGAGTGAGAGGTACGAATTCTGGAGGTTATTAATCTTAGGTGATCTAATTTACATGTTGTGGTCAGTACAAAGAACTGGAACAGGATTTATTCACTCCAAGGACTTTACAAAGGACCAGGGGATGTTCATTATGTGTGGAGGAAAGGGTTCTTTACAGTTAGAGCAGTCAAACTATGGAATGGCCTGCCGTAAGAGGTAGAAATGGCAGATATTCCGTCAGTGCTAGATGCTGATCTAATAGCAAACGGCATTGGGGGTTTTAATAAATCCAAAAATATCCTACATGATCTGAGAGAGGTTGAACCTGATGGACGTGTCTTTTTCTAGCCTATATAACTGACCATTCACCCGCTGCCTAATATATCCCACCCCTGTACAGATGGCATTGCCACCAGGTAATCACCTGCTGATCGTTGTGTAGGTTGCTATCTGTAGGTAGGTGGGTTTACATGTATAGTTATCATTATGCACAGGATCATGTCTGTGCTTAAATACATAGTTCTATACGTGTTTTGTATGTGTGCCTGTATACCGTATGTGTGTGATCGACCATGAACCGATTCCAACGTTCCTTATGCCAAAAAGGTCCTGAGTGAGTTGATATTAATTAAGGTGCCTTCCTCCTCTTTGCACAATTATCACCTTACATACTGGATGTAAAAACCATGAGCTTTATGTAGATGATGTCGTATCTGAAAAAGTACAGATGCGAGCGTCCAGGGCTTGGAGCTATCACACGTGCTTATGAAGGAGGAACTGATGTAATATTGCATGGAGGAACGGTGGCATACTGTGTATGAGTGTAATTAGCCCTGAGGTGTGAAGAGTGTGTCTGTCTATTACACCGAATTGTGAAGTGTTTCATTGAGGACCATGAATACAGGTGTGAAGTGGGGGGCTTTGGTTTATATGAAAAGGATGGAAAAACTCTTCAGTATCCGACGTCTGGGCTGAGTTTGAAGATAAAGACCCAATGCCTGCATCTTCTCTTCTCGTGTCCCTATGACAATTGTTCTGTCTTCATACACGTCCACACAGTGTGCAGTCTGACATTCAGCATAAACCATTCCTGGCTTCCAAATAAGAGGACTGTTCTTTGTAGTCTAACTTGTTTATTGGTAAAACTATAAGAATATAAATAGCAAGTAAAAGTATAGATAGCATGTACTATAACATTTGCATTAACACTGAAAGCACATGGTAAAATGGCTGCCTATACAGGATTACATGTCTAGCTAACAGTAGAAACAACTCCCTCAGTAACAATAATAATAGCTGAACAGCTCTGCATAGTATAATGTCCTTGAAACAAAGGTAGATCTCTCATCAGATATGCTTATACAAGGATGGTGGAGTTTAAGGAGATATGCAAAAGGACAGCTCTGCTAATGTGTCCTGGAGACTGGAGGCTTCTCTTTCCCAGGATGCTTTGCACTCCCACAATGCTTTGCACCACCCACAATGCAGCAGTCTTTGTAACAGGAGAAACAAAGTTTAATACAACTTTACACCGCTAGATGGTGCTATAACCACGCTAATCACTACAAAAATACCAAAACTGAGGCAGACATGATTTGTAATAATTCTCGAACTCGGCTGGACAGGACACTCCCATCTGGCATCAACAGACGCCACCACTAGGTCCCTCAGGTGAAAACAATAAAACAAGCTCCGTTACTGGCCTGAGGAATAGCTTACACTCGCCAAACTTCAAAATCTTGACCTCAGCCTTGCGTATGCTCCCATCCTTGCTTGGGAATGTGTTGGTGATGAGGCCCAGTGGCCACTCATTCCGGTGCGACTGACTGTCTTTTACAAGCACGACATCGCCAGGTCTGATGTTCAGCTTGTTAGTTTGCCACTTCCTTCTAGATTGTAAGGGTAGAGATATACTGCTTCCTCCCCCTGTCCAAGACATTAGAAAGACTTTGCATCTGTCTCCATTGTCATCTATAGAGGTCTTTATCATTAAATTCTCCAAGAGGAGCATTTGGGGTGCTGGTCTTCTGTGTGAGTAACATGGAAGGAGTGAGTATAGTCAAATCTTCAGGATCACTGGTAGTCAACGGTCTTGCATTCATGATGGCTGAGACTTCCGCCAAGAATGTGGTCAAACTTTCATGTGTAAGTCTCGTACTCCCCACTTGCAAGAAGATTGAATCCAGGATTTTCCTTGCTATCCCTATCATCCTTTCCCAGATGCCGCCCATGTGAGAAGAATGAGGTGGATTAAAGGTCCACGTACATCCTTGCTCATTTAAGTATTTTTCCACGTTGGCAGTGTCCAAGTTGGAAGGAATTTGAAGTTCTTTCACTGCTCCAACAAAATTCGTGCCTGTGTCCGAACGAATATGCTTCACGGGCCCTCTAATGGCAATAAACCATCGAAGTGCGTTTATGAAGCTTGAAGTGTCCATGGATTCGATCACTTCTATATGGACGGCTCTGCTGGACATACAAGTAAACATGACTGCCCAGCGCTTTGCACTGGCGTGAATACCTCTAGTGTGCTGTGTAGCCACTGACCAAGGACCGAATACGTTGGTGAAAGGAGGATCTGTACAGAGTCTCTCAGTTGGCAGACTGGCCATCTTTGGGTTCCGGAACATGTTACGAAGTTTGCGACAGGTAACGCAGTTGAAGATGAGCTTGCTCACACACCTCTTTGCTCCAACTATCCATAGTCCGGCAGCTCATAGATTCCCTTCTGTAAACAATTGGCCCTGGTGTTTCACTTGAACGTGATGATGTCGCACGAGCAGGGTCATGACGTGATGATGTCCGGGAATTATTACAGGTTATTTCTCCACAAATTCCACTTTGGCTTCTTGAAGATGGCGTCGGCCTCCTATTCTTATCAACCCATTTTGGTCAATGATGGGATCAGGTTTCTTCAAAGCGCTATCCTTGGATACTGTTTTACCTTTGCTGAGGTAGTCTATTTCCTTAGCATAACATTCATGTTGTATAGTGTGAATTATGTTTTTGGACTTTTCCAGATTAGCAGCAGTAAAGCGTGTTTGCAGTGATGCCAAACATTTGCAGGGCTTCTGGCTCACAGGTAATGAAGACTGGGCTTATGTGAACTAGACAGGCTAAAGCATGAATGAGCAACATCCAGGTGGAGAACCTGTCGAAACGATGGGACTTGAACTCGTGGTCCAAAGTCAGTGTACGTAGAACAGCCACTTTAGGTCGGATCTCTTCATCGGCATCTGGTTCTACCAATTCAAACATGTTGGATCTGATACTGCAAGACGTCGAACGGTACAGAAATGCAGGACCCGTAAACCATGTTGTGTCCTTAAGGTGGTTTGGTGCGACGGATCTAGTCACGTGGTCTGCAGTATTATGCTGTGTAGGCACGTAGTGCCACTGTCTAGGACAAGTGGATCTCCTGATCCTTAGCACCCAATTGCTGACATAGACGTAAAAGCGTCTGGTTTTATTTGAAATATATCCTAGGACTACTTTGCTGTCCGTATAAAACTCGACTTCTTCGATTTCCAGATTCATTCCTGATGTTATAAGTTTAGCCAACTCCACTGCAAGCACAGCAGCACAGAGCTCCAGTCTGGTAATTGTGTGTTCACGGAGTGGCGCCAGTTTGGTCCGGCTCATGACAAATCCTATATGGCATTGTTCTTTAACATCAATAGTCTTTAGGTATGCTGCGGCAGCAATTGCCTTAATTGAAGCGTCACAGAAGATATACAGTCTTTGCATCTTGACTTCAGTTGATGACACGGAAGCATAGGGTCGTGTCACATGAAGGCTGGTCAAAGCTTCAAGAGACTTCTTGCAACCTGTCCACAGGTCCTTTTTCTCCATGGGAAGCGGATCATCCCAATCAGACGTCTCTGTGGTGAAGTCTCTTAACATCATTTTACCTTGGATGGTAATAGGCACTACGGATCCCAGAGGATCATATAAGCTGTTTATGGTGGACAGGACTCCTCTGCGTGTGAAGGGCTTTTCTTCCTTGCTAATTTGGAAGGTGAATGTGTCTGCCTTTAAATCCCAGAGCAAACCGAGGCTCCGCTGCATGGGAAGGGAGTCGGTGCTAAGATCCAAGTCCTTTAGATTACTTGAATGGTCTTGGGGTGAGAAGGCCTCCATTAACTCACGGCTGTTGGAGGCGATTTTGTGCAACCTCAGATTAGATAGAGCGAGCATGACTGATTGCGGTCTCCTTCGTGGGTATGGATTTCAAGCAGTCGTCCACGTAGAAATCTTTTTCCACAAAGGATCTGACATCTGACCCATACTTTGCTTCACCCCCTCGGACTGAATGTCTGAGACAGTAGATATCGACTGCAGGGGAAGGACTGTTTCCGAAGATGTGCACTCTCATTCGGTACTCTATAATGTCTTCATTGGGGTTGTTGTTGCGGTACCAGAAGAACCTCAAGTAGTTTGTATGTTCTTCCTTAATGAGGAAGCAGTGGAACATCTGTTCTATGTCAGCCATAAATGCTACGGAATCTCTGCAGAAGCGGAGAAGTAGCCCTCGAAGTCTGTTGTTGAGGTTTGGACCAGACAGTAAGACATCATTTAGCGAGACGCCTTAGTACCTGGTACTCGAGTCGAATACTACTTGTATCTGCCCTGTTTTTTTTGGGATGATACACGCCGAATATGGATAAGTACCAACACTCCTCGGAGTCTTGGAGTGCGGGTGCCATTTCTTCATGGTTATTCTGGAATATTCTTTTCATGAAGGTAAAGAAATGTTCTCTCGTCTCTGGTGTCCTCTGAAGTTTATGTTTGAGGGAGATAAATTGACTGTAGACAAGTTCTTTATTGTTAGTAAGCATTGTCTCTGGAGTTTAAATGGTAAAGGTGTGACCCAGCTTTTTGACTTGTCTTTTACTATTCCTTGATCCATGATATCCAAGAACATCCTGTCTTCTATGGACATTGCGACCCTGTTGTCTTCTCTAGTCCTGTGGAAGACTGTGCACCCTAAGTGATCTTGCTCACCATCGCAGGGGTGGTCTTTACAGGAGGGATCTGTGAAAGGACAAGGCACGGGAGCGGAGTGTGGCAGTTCTTTTATAAGGAAACTGCTGTGACATGGCTGGAATATGAAAGGATGTCCATTTTCAAGTGTGTTGGTGAGCATACTGTTGACTGAGGTCGGCTTGTGTGCTCCTCCTAGACAGACGTCTCCTATGATGACCCATCCTAGGTCAAGTCTCTGGTCGCATGAAGCGTTTTGGGGACCGTTAATCTGTCCTCTAAGCTTATGAACTCGTAGTATGTCTCTTCCAAGGAGTAAGACTATCAGGGCTTCTGATACAGCTCCGGTATCAGGTGAGCTATATGCTTCAAATGGGGGTGGTATACTGCTACCTCTGGTGTAGGTATTTCAGAACGGTTGTAAGGAATGTGATTGCACTCCAGTATGGTTGGCAGGGACAAGCAGGTCTGACCATCTATGGACTCCACCTTGTACCCAGTTGCTTTCCTCCCCGCCGTCTCAACGGTACCTGCACATGTCCTGAAGGAGTAGGGAGAACTGGGCCCTACGACGTTGAAGGTGTCCAAGAAGGTGGATTTAGCTAAAGACCTGTTGCTTTGATCATCTAAGATTGCATATACCTTGATCACCTTATCTCGGTGGCCGACCGGATAAACTCTGACAAGGCAGATTTTTGAGCAAGACTTCCCTCTTGCGAGTCCTTTGCTAGTCTCTGTACAGTGAGAAGTGACTACTGCGGTGTCTGTGTCAGTGTCTATCTGCTTCCCATCATGTTCTTCTTCTTGGGGTGATACCTGAGAGGGTGGTCCAGGGTGTAAAGCCATGTTGTGTTCTGTGCTACCGCATTCTGTGCATGCCACTGACCTTACAGTTCCTGGCGAAGTGCGATGTTGTAGCGCAGCACCTGAACCAGATGTTTTCTTTGAGGAATTCTTTGCGGTCCTCCTTAAGACTTCTCCCTGAAGGCTCTGCATTTTAGTAGAGGATGTGGCTTTTTTTTGCACAGGGCATTCTTTGGCAAGATCTTTGGGTATGTTCTCTTCTTGAGAAGACTTAAACGGCCTGTAAGGAGAACATGTGGAGGCAATGTTAATTTTGTGCACTTCCACTGGTGTTTTATGAGGTTTGACACCAGGGGTAGTGGAACATGACAATGTAAAGTCAAAACTGGGATCATTTCTAATTCTCGCCTGTTGAGTAACAAAGTTTACAAACACCACGAAGGGGGGAAATGGTACATTATGAACCTGTTTATAATGGTAACCATGCGTGATCCACTTCTGTAGATTGTAAGGGAGTTTTTGTACAATTGGATTGACACCTCTGGCGGTGTCCAGGAATGCTAGCCCTGGCAGATATTCTTCTGCCTGAGCAACATGTACCTCTATCACCAAGTCACTGAATTCGCTGAGCTTCTGGTTACCCCTACCCACTATTCTGGGAAAGTTATCAATTCTCTTATATAAAGCATTTTCTATAGCTTCTATTGACCCATAACACTCATCAAGTCTTTCCCACACCATCTTTAGGCCTTTGCCCGGATAGTTTATGTTAATGTCTCTGATTCTTTTGGCGTGTTCAGCAGACTCGCTTCCAAGCCACTTTACCAAGAGATCTAACTTCTCACTACAGGAAAGACCTAAGTCCCTTATTTCGTTTTGGAAGGAGGCTAACCATGCCCTGTAGTTCTCGGGGCGATTGCTGAACTTTATAAGTCCTTTGGTAACCAGCTCCCTTTTAGCAAAGAACTTAGCGAAGTACATGGTGGCCTGGTTAGCGCCAATACTACCCGGTGTGTTGTTGTTATGCTGCATGTGTCATGTATTACTATACCTTTTAGGCGTTTCTGGCTTAGGGAAGTCTGTATAATACCGTTCTGACGCGAAGGTTGTAGTTTCTGTTCTGTAGGGTGGTAGTTGTGGCTGGCATTAATTTGTCGCATACCGTCCTGCTCGAGGTACTGTGGTTCAAAGTAGGATCTTTGACACTGTATAGGTTGACTGATATGCTGGATCATAGTTGTCATCTGTATTGGGATGCTAATGGACATATTCTGAGACGCGCTGTCCTGGATCTTGTTGATCTAGGTCTAGCCCAAGTACTTGGCTGAGTTTCTCGGATTCGGGAAACTTCAAGGCTTCTAGGAACTCTGCTTTGGCCACTGCGGCTGCCACTTCTTTCTCTGTGGCAAGTTTTTCCAGTGATGCTTGTAGGCATGCTGTCTCTTCTTCCAGTAATGCTCTCTCTTTTTCATTTGACACTCTCTCTTTCTTTAGTTGCATCTCTTGTGCAGCAAAGGGAGACCTTACTTTTGCAGCCTCAGCTTCTGGAAGGGGCGAGAGCAGCCTTTTCTCTTATGGAGGACTTGGTAAAGCAGCTTGCTCGTGACCTGGTCCTATATGATGATGCCTGGCTAGCGGCATGTGTCTTTTGCTGTCTGTTTAATGTCTCTGTGCAGACTCAGACTATTTAGGAACGGACTTCAGCGTGGTCTGGATCGTGCTGTGCTTGCTGTGGGCTGCATCCTAGCTTCTTGTGACTGTACAGCAGCCGCTGCAACCTTGTACGCAGGACTGTGTGTGTGATGGCGGCTCCGTATAGTCAGATCCACTATCGCTGGTGACTAGCATCTGTTTTACTGTTCTGTCTTCATACACGTTCACACAATGTGCAGTCTGAAATTCAGCATAAACCATTCCTGCCTTCCAAATAAGAAGACTATTCTTTGTAGTCTAACTTTTTTATTGGTAAAACAGGAGTATTTGATTGGTAAAACTATAAGAATATAAATAGCAAGTGTAAGTATAGATAGCATGTACTATAACATTTTCATTAACACTGAAAGCACATGTTAAAATGGCTGCCTATACATAGGATTACATGTCTAGCTAACAGTAGAAACAACTCCCTGAGTAACAATGATAACTAGCTGAACAGCTCTGCATAACATAATATCCCTGAAACAAAGGTAGATCTCTCACCAGATATGCTTATACAAGGATGGTGTCCTGGAGACTGGAGGCTTCTCTTTCCCAGGATGCTTTGCACTCCCACAATACTTCGCACCACCCACAATGCAGCAGTCTTTGTAACTGAAAAAACAAAGTGTAATACAACTTTGCATCGCTAGATGGTGGTTTAACCGCACTAATCACTACAGAAATACCAAAACTGAGGCAGACGTGATCTGTAATGATTGTCGAACTCGGCTGGGCAGAACAAAAACTCATCCTACCTCTGTTCTGGCCTCGACATTGTGTCACGGTGCGATGTAGGAGGAAACGCCACACCGAACACCGATGGAAAACGGGAACAGAAACTAGGCCTGGACACTGGGGACAGGGAGCAAGTCACTTCCTATAGAAACCCTAATCCTAGCCCTGAATCCTATCCATATGAGCGGACCTAGATGGTGGGACGGCTCATACACAGGAACCTCGGACCCTGGAATCCCTGAATAACCCTAGTGATAGTGTCAGGGCTTGAGACAACCTGTTCCTTCCCAAAGGACCTAGTAACCAGCAACAACAGAAAAACAACAAAACTTACTGTCATGTCCTAAAGCTGGTCCACCTGACCCCTAGAACATAACACCACAACAGTAAGACGCCATGCTCACATAGAGAGATGACAGTGAGAAGAAAACTGGATTGGCAGGTAAGAGTCCAGTGGCAAGAATAACCACTGTTCCAAGAACACCGGAATACTTGGCCACTTACCTGCCACGGCTGCTGGAAGGCACACGAGTGGTCCACACCACAACGAACTGGAACCCATGCAAATATACTGGTACCGGAACACCGTACCGGAAGTACAAAACAACAAACACAGGAACCAACTCACCAGTAACTGCCTGGACCTCCATGCGACAGGATGCATGGTGGCCTTAGGCAGAGATGCACACTAACTTGTTCCTCCACCAGGGAACCCAGGAGCCCTCTCACCGAAGGCACAGACAGGGGAGTGTCTAGCATCCATGCAGGACCGTACACACCAAAACAGACCAGACATGGAACAACAAATAGACATACAACACAAACCCTGAACATAAACCACACCATACATAGAACCAATAAGGTAGGAATACATGATAACAACGGGATGACATTGTTGTCTCACTAGGTGGCCCTCAATAACTGGGCAGATGGAATACCCAGGACAGGAGAATAGCTCCAGCACCAACAGAGGCTGGAGGACAACTAAACTCCAGGCTACCAGCCGCAGGCTAGTATAAGCACCTAGTGACCAAACCCAGCCAAGTAGTTAACCCCACAAGCGCCAGATAGGGAAGGGAAACAAACCTTAGAGGAGAAGTGTACACACATGCTGCATAAACTACATGTTGCCCCAGGCAACCAGCATGCGCGGCAAACATGTCACGGCCAACACAGAGAGCGAGACACAGCCGTGACACATTGATGTAGATGATGATGATATGGATCCAGACCGTCCTCTGATGATAACTTGTAACTGGCCAGAGCGTCAGCAGGACTTGTTGTGGCTTTATTCAAATACATCTCCACCAAAAATGAAGTTATCGATTGACTTATCCATTTAGGACAGACTTTGTCCAGATGCAGACAGCCATGACTGGAGCTAAATCCTTGGTGGAAGCCCTTCTTCCCATCAATCATAGTAAGGCTGTGTTCACACTTCAGTTATTTAATCAGTAATTTCCATCATTGTGAGCTAAAACCAGGAGTGAAGCCTACTCAGGTATAAGGGAAAAATCTGCACTCGCACCAGGTTTTGGCTCACAAAAACTGATGGAAATAATTGACTGAATAACTGAAGTGAGAACTCGGCCTTAAACTCCTGCTGTAGATTGCAGAGGTGCTGATCATTTACTAGCCCTGAGGGTTTCCTTATCCTTCCCTGGCAAGATAAACAAGGATTTGGATGTGCTCAGCTGATTGGCTAGAAGTTATAGAGCTGACTGGGTGCATGGTATAATGCAGGAACTTCCCGTTGGGAGAGGGGGAAAGAGCTGCCTTAGTTCACAGTATGGACACAGATCTGCTAAAATGACTGCTGAAGAGACCATACATTGGTAACATCAATAGAAAAATCAAATAACTGGGTAATTGTAATCTGATACAAGTGTGATAACTTGATGTAAGGCATTCGGAGGTAATATTATATACAAAGTAACCTAACCGAATGTTATTTCAGTTCATACTTTGTATGCAGGAGGGGGAATTGTAGCTGAGAACACCCACCACCTCTGTGGTGGCTTGGCTCCATACATCGGCTTTATTAGGTGCTCAGCTGGAAGCAGAAGACACAGGAATTGGAAGAAAGGCCTATCATTATATTTGTATCAACAGTGGAAAATACAGGGAGAGAAGCTGCGTGCTCTGTAATCAGGGGCCTGGTCATTGTTTAGTTTCCTGTTTTTCATTTTAATCAGTGAATTATAAGCTGATACAATGTGCACACATTAAAGCCTGGCAGCTGTTATAAAGGGGCAATTAAAATGACGCATATCAATGTTCCTGGCAAAATAACTCCAGGATGAAAGAATGTTTTCAATTCATTTAAAGGGGCTGCATCACTTTGTTTTACTTTATGGCTACACTCAGCGGATTGGCGAGATGTCATGGAGATGTTGACCGGATGCTTTGCACAATACAGCGACTTCCTGCTGGGGTAGGGGAGGAGAGATCTGCTTTAGTATGGAGACAAGCTGCTCAAATGGCTGCAAAGTGCACACACTAAAGTCTGGGTATTGTTATAAAGAAGCCGTTAAAGGGAATATTTCATCAGAAAATTATCTGTTGTTTAAATGTTTACATTGGTGCTCCAAAATATGTGAACCCTTCAGAATTTTCTATATTTCTGCATAAATTTGACCTAAAGCTACATCACAATTTCAAATAAGTCCTAAAAGTAAATACAGATAACCAAATCAAACAAATGAGACAAAAATGTTAGACTTGGTCATTTACCATAATTTTCGCCCTATAGGTTTAAGAGGAGGAAAATAAGAAAAAAATATTTTTCATCAGACCTTAGCTCAGAGCCTCAATGTTAATACGAACCCCCCATTCAGACCCCCAATGTATAGATGACCCCCAAGCAGACCTCAGATCATAGCCCCAAAGTGAATAAGAACCCCCCATTCGGACCCCCAATGTGAATATGACCCTCAAGCAGACCTCAGATCAGAACCCCAATGTGAATGACCCCCCCAAGCAGACCTCAGATCAGAACCCCAATGTAAATATGACCCACAAGCAGACCTCAGATCAGAACCCCAATGTAAATATGACCCACAAGCAGACCTCAGATCAGAACCCCAATGTGAATGAACCCCCGAAGTGGACCTCAGTTCAGAGCCCCAATGTGAATGACCCCCCGCCCCCAGCAGACCTCAGATCAGAGTCCAATGTGAATGACCCCCTAGCAGACATTAAAAAACAATCAACAATTAACTTACCTCTGCTACTCCGGACACTGCCGCTGCTGCTCCTCACATCTACATTCTTTAAATTCAGCCTGCTGCATGCTGTGCTGTTAACCTACACGCAAAGCGTGAGGTCACAGCGGGCTGAAGTCCTCACGTTGTGCGCAGTCACAGCACAGTTAAAGGTCGAGGACCAGGAAGCGGTGAGTACAGAGCCCAGGGAACACTGCATTCACCACTTCTCAGTCCTCCTGTACTAATGAGCGCTTCTATAATGGAGGCTCATTAGTGGAGATGAGCAAATTTTAAAAAAATTGGATTCGGCCGGTTCGCCGAATTTTTCAAAAAAATTCAGTTCGATCCGAATTTATTTGCGGCGAATCGTGTTAAAAAACGGCTATTTCCTGGCTGCAGTGAGCCTTTATAGTGGTGTAGAACACTGTGCCTTGCAGTAACATGCATAGGGAGTCTGCTGTGGTAGTGAAATAATACTGAGTGTCAGTATGACATGCAGATGATAGGCGTCGCTCACTGCACACTTCACTTATTTGGGCAGTCACAGGGGCCAAAACTGACTAAATAACTCAAGTATGAACTCAGCCTTACAGGTCAATGTAAGCGCCAAAAAGAAGAAGCGCACTCCTTTTACACCGTTGTCAGCTGATTCCACATGGATGCCTACAGAACCTGTTCTTTTAAACGCTTATACAGAGTGGAGAGCGTGTCAGCAGTAAGTTTGTGTTGACGTCACTGATTATTTTGCCCTTCCTCTTTTTTGCCCCAAAAACTGATCCTGTCTGTTGAGTATCCGCCTTCACTCGGTCAGCATTTGATCAGTAATCCATCAGTATTGCTAATGCCCAAAAAAACAGGAGTGGATCCAAAACAGAGATGACACGTGAATGGAATATTTGCATGTCTTCTGTGTTTTGTACCCACTCCTGCTTTTGGCTACCAAATCACAAGTCAATTTTGATGGTACCATACAGGCCTTACAGCTGCTACACAGACAGGATCCGTTGTGCGTCACATTTTTCCTTCCTTTTGACAGATCAGAAGAAGGGTCAAATAAATGATGATGTCAGCCAGGCCGAAAGGCAAAATAGTGGCCCAGTCATGAAGTGGGGAGGTGGCGGCAGCACCAGGAGGCCACAGAGTGGCAGAATGACAGAGTGTGGAGATGGCAGCAGCAGCATCAGGAGACCACATCGTGGCAAGGTGACATAGTGTGGAGGAGGCAGCAGCATCAGGAGACCACAGAGTGGCAAGGTGACATAGTGTGGAGGTGGCAGCAGCATCATCGGGAGACCATAGAGTGGCAAGGTGAAATAATGTGGAGGTGACAGCAGGATCAGGAGACCACAGAGTGACCCAGTGACAGAGTGGGGAGGTGGGTGGCAATACGAGTAGCAGCTGAAGATGGTAAGTGAAAGAAGGAGCACTTGGCATCAGATGTGTGGCATCAGGCGGGTGACAGCATCACAATAGTAGCAGGTAGCGGCAGGTAGCCAGAAGAAACCGGTCTCTTTTGTCAAAGTGTTGATGTGGCACCATGGATGATCTAGTCTGATGCATCGGGCATTGGTGGGTGAAAATCAAGGCTGATCCACGCCTTTTTCATCTTGACAAAGGTCAGTCTCTCCACATTTTTGGGTTAACAGGCGAGTTCTTCTTGGGGTAACTATGGCCCTTGCCGCACTAAACACCCGCTCTGATGTTACTAGCCGGGCAGGACTGCTTTTCCAGGGCAAACTCTGCTAGTTGCATCCACAAATCCAGTTTTGCTGCCCACTAGTCCAGTGGATCTTCAATGTGGGGTGGCAGGGTACTGTCCAAGTATACCACCACCTGCTGGTTCAGGATTCGATTTCTTGCCGAAGGACACAGAGCAGTTCCTCCCCTGTGTGACTCCATTTGCCCAGTCAAATGGGGTGTAGAACAGCATGACACCGCCGAGCCCTGCACATGTGGTATGCTGGGGGACGACGACGACTGTGAATTGTCCCTGCAGTGGAGGCTGAGGACACGGTGGAGGATGAGGAGGCAAGGGCGGACATTGTTGCAGGACCAACGGCGTGAGAACGTGGAGGCGAAAGCGCCATCACCTGGCCAAATTGCTGGTGTGGTTGTGCAGGAACCACATTCACCCAGTGCAAACTCTGCTAGTTGCATCCACAAATCCAGTTTGGCTGCCCACTAGTCCAGTGGATCTTCAATGTGGGGTGGCAGGGTACTGTCCAAGTATGCCACCACCTGCTGGTTCAGGATTCGATTTCTTGCCGAAGGACAGGGAGCAGTTCCTCCGCTGTGTGACTCCATTTGCCCAGTCAAATGAGGTGTAGAACAGCGTGACACCGCCATGCCCTGCACATGTGGTATGCTAGGGGGGAGGGGGAGACTGTGAATTGTCCCTGCAGTGGAGGCTGAGGACACGGTGGAGGATGAGGAGGCAGGGGCGGACATTGTTGCAGGACCAACGGTGTGAGAACGTGGAGGCGAAAGCACCATCACCTGGCCAAGTTGCTGGTGTGGCTGTACAGGAACCACATTCACCCAGTGGGCCGTAAAGGACATGCATTGTCCCTGACCGCAGTTACAGCTCCACACGTCGGCGCTGCCGTGCACTTTGGCAGACACTGAGAGGCTGAAGGACTGGCCCATCTTCTGTTCTATATGTGTGTACAGGGCTGGTACTGCCTTTTTGGCAAAGATATGATGACTTGGGACTCTCCACCTCGGCTTGGCACAAGCCATCAGTTCTGTGAAAGGTGCAGAGTCCACCACTTGGAAAGGGAGGGACTGCAGCACCAGCAACTTGGACAGGAGCACATTCAGCTTCTGTGCCGTTAGATGAGTGCACGCATACTGTTGTCTTTTGGCAATCACTTCGGGGATTGATTGCTGACGGAATGACTGATGAGGAATAGGAGGAGCAGGAGCATCAGGACCAGCAGATGATGGGAAGGACAGACACCTCCCTTCCGCTGAGGTGGTGGAGCATTGACTGCTTGAAACCGGGTGCATGCCACTGGGTGATGCAGCAGTTGCTGCGACAGGTTGGACGACCACATCGGAGCCACGGTTCTCCCAGGCCACTGCTGTCAAGGCCTATGGTGTACGCTGTGACACTGTTGCCACACTTGCGGTTGCCCGCGGCAACGTGTTGCTGTGAGAGCATGCGGTGGCAGTGTCTCGGCCTTCTGGGTGATTGCCGTGACATGGTTGCCACGCATGCTGTTGCCGGTGGTAACGTGTTTGGTATGCTTGTGTGTGCACTTTCCCTTTAAGTTGTAGCCTCCCTCTCTCTGGTGCTGTAAGGGTTAACTCCCTGACTGGGTGTGGTCACTTGGCTTATATCTTCTGTGGTTTCCTGGCTTGAGTCAGTTGTACTTCGGCTGTTGTTGGTGCTGGAGCTCTGCTCCAGTCCAGGGTGTTCCATCTGTCCAGTGAAGGCCACACTTGTGGTCATCAATGTTATCCTGGTGTCTCCTTCCCTTCCTGTCTTTATTTGTATTGAGTGGGTGATGTTCAGGGTGTTTGTATTTTTTGTCTGGTGTTACATGTCTGGTGGTGTTTGGTGTCCAGCATGTTCATTAGTCATTCCCCTGCCTCATGTTATTGCAGCTATGGGAGTCCTGGGTTCCTGTGTGGTTTGTGGTGTGTGCTGTGTCCTTTAATGTTGATGTGGACTGCAGCACTAGTGCACGGGTTCCAGTCAGTGTGTCTGTGGCAGGTAAGTGTGTTTTTGGTTTCGCTTAACTGCCATCTCCATATGCTGTATGTGTTCCCCTCTCCTTGCAGCCTGCCCTCAGATAGAGACTCCTGTTCCTCCATGACTGGGATGAACAGGTCGTCTCTCCCCTGCTCCTAAGTGAGGGATTTCCAGGGCGACTCAAGATATTAGTGTGACAACCACCCGCCAATCCCGTCGTACTATGCCACAGTTGCCATACAGGTCTCCACTAGAGACTTCTGGAGGCGAATCCACTGTGAGCACAAAAGACGTTTAAGATTGGTTGGTGTGCCCGGTACATGATACAATCACGATTGTATGTACAATTGGTAAAAATAAAATTACTGATTTCACGCTGGAAATCAACTTAATTTGCTGCCACCACTCTTCGTATTGAATCGGGGCGAAGAGACCCCGGCTAGCTAATCCTAAAAGGACGAAACGGTTATTTGCAACCTAGCTAGTAAATTAACAATTTATAAAAATAAAACAATTTGGTAGTATGTCTTCTGAGGACAGAGTTCTTAGCATAGATCAGGTCATCAAGTAACAAGGGCAAAACTGGAAACGATGAAATCGTTAGTTTTATTCTAAAACTATACACAAAAATATATACATTAGAACTGACAGATAAATATACCTGCCAGTTGAACAGATTGGTTTGGATAGAAATAGGTAAGAGGTGGAAGGGAATAGAATGTCTGTAAGTTCAGAATTACCGTGGTACAGTCCAGTAAAAGGCAAAGTCTTTGTAGAATAATCCAAGATGGTGGGGTGTGCCCGTGTCCAGTGGGCGGTCGTGATGTTAGTCGACGTCAGATGGTAGAAGAAGGACCCAGGACCTGAGTGTGTCACTGTTTTTACCCACTCTGAAGCGGGGAGTGGTTATGGCACGTTCAGGTCCAGCCTTGTGTAATTGGAACAGGGGCAGTCCTTTGCCCCATAGGGAGAAAATCTGGCAGAATCTTTGCTTTGCCCATTTCTCCATATCCCGTAAGTACAATCAAGAAATATAGTTGATATTGATAATCAGTACAATTTTACGCATCATCTGATAACAAATACGACTAAAAGATAATACAGGGGGCCTGAGAATCTTTATACCTCAGAGCGGGAATCTCTGATTTGCCTGCGGGTTTCCTAGAAGGTGGGTTAGAAGAACCAAAACCATCTCTGAAAAGATGGTTCCTTTCATATTTCCATAACCCATGAAATATTAGGAAAATATGGGAAAAATATGAAGCTTATGGATTGAAGGGGACTTTCAGGTCATCTTCCTTCCTGTACCAACCAGCTGTGTGATAAGGATCTGTCCTTTTCTTCTGAAGCTCGCTGCCCAGGCTAAAGGTGTGAGACCCCTGCTGGTATTGGAGACACTATGGCAGCAGAAAGACCAGGTTTATGAGGTTCTGTCATAAGAGAACTAGATTGATGGCTACTCAACTTGGCCTGGGCAGGAAAGGTTTGTCACAAGGTGGTGATAATGGCACCTCTGCTCTGTGAATTACTCCTTTAGTGAAAAGAGAAGATTTTTAGTAAAGGCTCTGGTGTCTCTGTGATTGCGAAATATGGCGCATTTGCGATTTCCTAGTATCGCTGTGGATCGCAAAGCGTCACAATTAGGTATCCAGGGTATGAGCCGTCCCACCATCGGGGTCCGCTCATACGGTGAGGAGCGAGGGAGAGGATTAGGGATGTTGTAGGAGGTGACCTGCTCCCTTATTACTCCTTTTCGGCCTGGCTGATCCCCTTTTCCCTTTGACACCGCACGGTGGGGGGTTTCCCCCACTCCCAGCTGTGACAACTGCATGGCGATGCTGCATATGTTAACGCAGGGCCGTGGTGATAACACTGGCACCCTGGTGTCACGGACGTTCCCGTGGCAGGTACTAGGAGATCGGAGAGACTGGCATCTCGTGGGTTAAATTGACAAGTTCCCTGCGGATCTTATTGTGTCTGTGATTTGGTAAAATGCCACACCCCTTGCTTCAGGTGTTGCTTGTTGGTAATTTACCTTTCCCATAAGTAGCCGCTTCTCACTCTTGGAGGTGCGGTTTATAGATTTTCTTCCTGTCTTCTAACTAGCTGGTCGATTGTACTCTGTGGTGTTTCTGGAGTTGCCAGTTTTCTACTTTCAGCTAAGTCTTGTCTTTTCTTATTGTATTGTGTTTGTTATAGTCCCTGTTTGTATCTGGGCCTGAGACGGAGACTTCCATTCGTCCATCTGGGGAAGAATGGGTTGTCTCTGGTCCTAACCTCATTCCAGGGCCCTATAGGGATATAAGGGCCTAAGTATACAGCTTATGAATATTCCTACTTTCAAGGTCTATTCATATTGATAGGTAGTTAGGGCCTGGATTAGGGTTGTTTAGGAGGTGACCTGTTCCTTCCCTAGTTTCCAGGCCCAGTTACTGTTCCCCTTCCCTCCTGTGTTCAGTGTGGAGTTTTCCCCCCACACTGATTGTGACACCTAGCCATGCTTCACCTTCTGCCCACAGATTCTACATATGACCATGTTCACCTCCTCCGGCGGCTTAACAAAAAACTGCCACACCGCCGAGTTGGTGTTTTTACTACCAACACTACGCACTGACTGACTTCTACCGCCGCTGCTTCCGTGAAGCCCTTCACCACTACTTTCCGGGCAGGTAGGCTCCTGCAAAGCGTGTGGTCTACCCCGGGCACGTTTGGCTACCAACCTCCCAATGCTGCCACCCTGCTGACTCCCGGCCACGCTAGCGACTTGCTGGCTCCACCGCTGCCTCACAGGCAAGCTGCCACCCACTTCTCCCGATGATGATAAAGCCCCTAATTCACCTGGCTCCCAAGTGCGATCAGCTACATCATCATCATCGAATACTGTCACTGATGTCCTCCTCAACGGTCTCTAGGTCAGTAGCCTCACCGCTCGCAACACCAGCTCCCATTCCACTCTCCTTATTACTACTTGCCCACCTAGCTGAGGGAGCGGCAGATGTCTCCTCCACATCTTGGCTGGCCAGTAGCTGCTGACTGTCCTCTAGTAGCTCGTCCTCGCTGTATAGTGGGGCTGAGCCCACAGCATATAACACTTCTCTAGCTGAGGGAACAGAAAAGGACAGAGGCAGGTTGAGGACAGGTGAGGGCACAGGGCCTTCTCCCGGGCCATGCCAACTAAGGGTTGTGTCTGATAAACCCACCGACTGTTGGCTGGGGGTGTCTGATGTCACTTGGGACGAAGTGGATGACCGAGTCAACTATTCAAGAACAGCTGGGTTGCTGGTCAAGACACGACCGCTAGATGACACCGGAAGCTCAGGCCTCTCACTGCGACTGCTGCTGCCACGGCCCCTTACTCTGCTGCGACCTGTGCCTGCGCCAGAAACATTTAGGCCTCTGCCACTCCCCTGTGCAGGGCCTGGCACTTCTCTGTCTAAAAATACTATTAGATGAAATAAATAAATAAAAAGGAAATTAAAACACCACAAAAAAGTCTGTAATTTTCACACTTCAGCACACAACGGCTAATAAGCCCTTTTTTCCCACTAATACAAGCCAAAAAAATGCTTTAGAACATATAACTGCACAAGGGCAAATAAGACATAGAAATATTTCCTTGTAATAAACCCTGTTAATGGCTGTATCAAACAGCACTTGCACCCCAGTAACAAGAACGGTTTGCTGGAATTACAGAGCTGTATAATGGCAATTTGGATCTGCAGTCAGTGCAGCAAGGTGTAATAGGATTGTTCCTATTACTCAGGCTGTAACCTCCCCTACTGAAGCCTGTTCTGCTTCAATACTGTGGAATAATCCCTCCCTTTCCTTTCCCTACATCTTGAATAATCTTTCCCTAAACATGTAAATAGTTTTTTCAGCACAATAAAGTCTTTCCTAGCACTGTCCCTAGCGCCTGCTGACGTCTATCCCTGCACTAAGTAGACTGGAAAATGGCAGAATCCAAGATGGCTGAGGCTATTTATAGGGCTGTGACATCATAGGGCTGGCGGACTGCTGATTGGCTGCATGCATGGCATTATGGGTGATCCTGCGTTCCCAGAGTTTCTTGCTCCATGTCCTCACACGTGCAGCAGCGATTTTAGGAAAAAATGTGATTCGTTACCACGAAGCGTGAGGAAATTCAGATTCGGTGCGAATCGAATAATTCCTGAAATTCGGATCGAATTCCACTTCGTCAACCTCGATTTGCTCATCTCTAGTCATTAGTATTCACCCCATAAGACGCACTGACATTTTCCTCCCACTTTGGAGGGAAAAAAGTGTGCCTCATAGGACGAAAAATAAGGTATTTATTGAGGAAAATTATCCAATATTACATGTCTGTGAGTGTTGAAAATATTGAACCTTTAGGATTAGCAGATAATTTGATGGTGAAACTAGAGTCAGGTGTTTTAAAGCGAACCTTTCACCTGGAAAAATATTTAACCAACCACAGTACCTTAAAGTATCCCCCAGTGTGTTGCTAATCATGATTTTCTTTCCTCATTCTGTCTCTTCATATTTGTTAAAATCACAGTTTTAATGTCTGTTGGCTCCTTCTCCAAGTTAGGCTTGAAGTCAAAGGGGCAGCGGCCTCCTTTCTTCAAGGCACGATAACCCCGCTCCTTACCCCTCCTCTCTACAGTTTGATGGACATCTTGCCGTGATGCCGGTACTGCGCTCTTTTCGCACATGCGCCATGAGCTGCCTGTTACAGCACGATCCCGGCTCCCTCATTCACCACCTTCATTTTGCAGACTGCACATGCGCCGTTCAGTTCCATCGCGCTCGCGCCCGGCCGTCGCTTCTCGTCTTTAGCGTGAGCGTGATCACTTGCTTTAGGCACTGGAGAACGGAAGCGCGAGAAGAGCGCAGTCCCGGCATCACGGCAAGTTGTCCATCACCCTGTAGAGAGGAGGGGTAAAAGGCGGGGTTATCGTGCCTTGAAGCAAGGAGGCCGCTGCCCCCTTGACTTCAAGCCTGACTTGGAGAAGGAGCCAACAGACATTAAAACTGTGATTTTAACAAATATGAAGAGACAGAATGAGGAAAGAAAATCATGATTAGCAACACACTGGGTGATACTTTAAGGTACTTGGTTGGTTTAATATGTGTTTTCCAGGTGACAGGTTCCCTTTAAATAAATGGGGTGACAATCAGGTGTGAGTGGGTGACCTTTTTTATGTAAAGAACAGAGATCTATCAAAGTCTCATCTTCACAATACATTTCTGGACAAAGGAGATTTCTGAGAACCTCAGAAGAAGAGTTGTTGATGCTCATCAGGCGGACTTCATTGTGCAGGGAGGGGGAGTAGATAAACTGTGATATTACATATTGGGAATGGTGTTCCTATGTTATCTATAAAGAGGTGATATCTATCATTTTAATTGTTTGTGATGATAATGCAATGAATACTGGAAATTTAAGGTGGGTGTACACTAAACAATGTTACAGACGATTGTCGGGAAGGAAGCATTCCTTCCCCACAGTCGGCTGCTCGTTCAATGAAGGAGACCACTGCATTTACATGCAGCGATCTCTTTCACAGTAGGAGAACAAGGGATCACTATTGTGATCACTCATCCCCATACAGCTGCGCTGTGATTATTGGAGTGCCTGCACAATCATTGCTCATTCATCGGGTGATCGGTGGCACATTTAGACGGGCAGATTGTCAGGAACGAGCATTTGCAGGAACGTTCGTTCCCAATATTTTGCCCGAGTATTTGGCACTGTAGAACCACCTTTAGGCCACTTTCACAGTCAGTGTTGGATCAGTGATTTTCATCAGTGATTGTGAGCCAAAACCAGGTGTGGACCTAAAACACAGAACAGGTTCAAATCTTTCCATCATGCCTTATATCTGTGTAGATTCCATTTCTGGTTTTGGCTCACAATCACTGATGGAAATCACTGATTAAACAGTGACCAAACACTAACTGTGTGAAAGTGGCCATACCTGTACAGAACAAGAAATCTCGACCCAATTAGTCCTAGTGGCCAGTGCAAAAACTGCATGATTTTTGGTGTTTTTTAAAACCTGCCTTCTGCATTGTGTCCACTGTAAAGTTTAGTGGAGGAGGGATATTACTATTGGGTGTTTTTCAGGGGTTGGCCTTGGCCCTTTAGTTCCAGTGAAGAGAAGTCTTAATGCTTCAGCAACAGTTTAGAGAAGACCCTTGTATGTTCCAGCATGACTGTGCCCCAGCCTACAAAGCAAGGTCCATAAAGGTGTGGTTGGGTGAGATTGGTGTGGAGGAACTTGAGTGTTCTGCACAGGCTCTGACCTCAAACCCATCCAACACCTTCTGGGTGAACTAGAACAGACTCTCTCCTCCAACATCAGTGTCTGACCTCACAAATGATCTTCTGGATGAATGGGCAAAAATATTCACAGACACAAACCAAAATGTTACCTTTCTAGAAGAGCAAAGAGGGGGAGGGGACCAACTGCATATTAATGCCTGTGGATTTAGAATAGGATGTCAAATATCTATCTATCTCATATCTATCTATCTATCTATCTATCTATCTATCTATTATCAAATCAAATAAGGTTTATTGGCAAGACTAAATACATTTTAGAATTGCCAAAGCAAGTGGGAAATAATTGGGTAGGGTTGGGGGATGGGGACATATACAGGGTGGGGATATAGGAGTCCATGGTATATCAGGCTCCTCTCAGTCTATGGCAGGCAGTAATATATTGTGCTGCTGTGGCCGCTGTATTCTCCTCTTCCCCCAGCAGTATGGAATGTCTCTCTTCCTCCTCCATGGAGATGAAGTCTGGGCAGAGATCAGACAGTCTCCTGAAGTGAGTCTCCCTCACTGCTGAGTATTTGGGGCACCGCAGCAGGAAATGAGCCTTATCCTCCACGGCCTCCTGGTCGCACTGCTGGCACAGTCTGCTCTCCCTGGGCATGTACCTCTGTCGGTGACGCCCGGATTCAATGAGCAGGCTGTGAGTGCTCAGTCTGTAGCAGCTCAGGATCTGTCGGTCTTTTGGATTGGGGAGTTTCTCCAGATATGGGGCCAGTTTGTACTCCCTCTGCAGGCTCTGGTATACTGTCAGCTTCTGGGATGTTCTTATGTCGTTCCTCCAGACGCTGATATACTCTTCTTTGCTCTTGTGTATCGTCCTCTGGATTTCGCCCTTTGTCAGGCTATATTGGTTGGTGGCTTGGGCAGGCTGGGTTTGGGTGACTTGTTGCAGGGTGCTTTGTTTTTCTGGGGCTTCTTGGTGTAGCAGGGCTTTGTGATGGTAGGAGCTGGGACTGCTGCTCTGAAGATGGGCTCTGAATGATAGCGCCCTCTTCTGGACAGCAAAGTAGAGTGGGAATCTGCCCAGTTCTGCTCGACAGGCGCTGTTCGAGGTGCTCCTGTGGACCTGGAGAAAGTGTTTGCAGAGTTCTAGGTGGAATAGTTCTGTTGGCCCAGAGTCCCACTTTGCCCGGTCTGGGTATATGTCTGGGCCCCAGACTTCGCTGCCATACAGGAGGATCGGGGCGATGATGGTGTCAAGGATTTTTAGCCAGACGGTCACTGGTGCTTTAAGGTGATACAGACGCCTTCTGATGGTATAGAAGGTTTTGCTCGCCTTGTCTTTCAGTGTTTCCATGACTTTCTTAAAACTCCCTGATTGGCTGATTTCTAGGCCCAGGTAGGTGTAGCTGTCGGTTTCTGAAATTGGACAGTTGTTTAGCAGGGAGGGAGGACGCCCGGCTGGTTTTCGGTTTCTTTTCTGGAACACCATGATGTTGGTTTTCTTTGGATTGATGGGCAGTGCCCACGTGTTACTGAACTTCTTCAGGATTTTCAGGCTATCTTGGAGACCTTTCTCGGTTGGCGATAGTAGCGGAAGATCATCTGCATAAAGGAGAAATTTCACCTCAGTGTCATGGAGGGTGAGACCAGGTGCTGAGGAGGACTCCAGAGCCGCCGCCAGCTCATTGATGTACAGTCAGGTCCATAAATATTGGGATATCGACCCAATTCTAAAATTTTTGGCTCTATACACCACCACAATGGATTTGAAATGAAACGAACAAGATGTGCTTTACCTGCAGACTGTCAGCTTTAATTTGAGGGTATTTACATCCAAATCAGGTGAACGTTGTAGAAATTACAACAGTGTATAGAGCCAAAAATGTTAGAATTGTGTAGATGTCCCAATATTTATGGACCTGACTGTAGATGTTAAACAGGGTTGGACTGAGTCTGCAGCCCTGTTTATCTATCTATCTATCTATCTATCTATCTATCTATCTATCTATCTATCCACTATCTAGCTATCTACAAACCAGATTTCAAAAAAGTTGGGACACTAAACAAATTGTGAATAAAAACTGAATGCAATGATGTGGAGATGGCAAATGTCAATATTTTATTTGTAATAGAACGTAGATGACAGATCAAACGTTTAATCCGAGTAAATGTATCATTTTAAAGGAAAAATACGTTGATTCCAATTTTCACGGTGTCAACAAATCCCAAAAAAGTTGGGACAAGTAGCAATAAGAGGCTGGAAAGAGTAAATTTGAGCATAACGAAGAGCTGGAAGACCAATTAACACTAATTAGGTCAATTGGCAACATGATTGGGTATAAAAAGAGCTTCTCAGAGTGGCAGTGTCTCTCAGAAGCCAAGATGGGTAGAGGATCACCAATTCCCACAATGTTGCGCAGAAAGATGTTACCCAGCGAAAAATTGCAAAGACTTTGCATCTATCATCATCAACTGTGCATAACATCATCCGAAGATTCAGAGAATCTGGAACAATCTCTGTGCGTAAGGGTCAAGGCCGTAAAACCATACTGGATGCCCGTGATCTCCGGGCCCTTAAACGACACTGCACCACAAACAGGAATGCTACTGTAAAGGAAATCACAAAATGGGCTCAGGAATACTTCCAGAAACCATTGTCAGTGAACACAATCCACCGTGCCATCCGCCGTTGCCAGCTGAAACTCTACAGTGCAAAGAAGAAGCCATTTCTAAGCAAGATCCACAAGCTCAGGCGTTTTCACTGGGCCAGGGATCATTTAAAATGGAGTGTGGCAAAATGGAAGACTGTTCTGTGGTCAGACGAGTCACGATTCGAAGTTCTTTTTGGAAATCTGGGACGCCATGTCATCCGGACCAAAGAGGACAAGGACAACCCAAGTTGTTATCAACGCTCAGTTCAGAAGCCTGCATCTCTGATGGTATGGGGTTGCATGAGTGCGTGTGGCATGGGCAGCTTGCATGTCTGGAAAGGCACCATCAATGCAGAAAAATATATTCAGGTTCTAGAACAACATATGCTCCCATCCAGACGTCATCTCTTTCAGGGAAGACCCTGCATTTTTCAACAAGATAATGCCAGACCACATTCTGCATCAATCACAACATCATGGCTGCGTAGGAGAAGGATCCGGGTACTGAAATGGCCAGTCTGCAGTCCAGATCTTTCACCTATAGAGAACATTTGGCGCATGATAAAGAGGAAGGTGCAACAAAGAAGGCCCAAGACGATTGAACAGTTAGAGGCCTGTATTAGACAAGAATGGGAGAGCATTCCTATTTCTAAACTTGAGAAACTGGTCTCCTCGGTCCCCAGACGTCTGTTGAGTGTTGTAAGAAGAAGGGGAGATGCCACACAGTGGTGAAAATGGCCTTGTCCCAACTTTTTTGGGATTTGTTGACACCATGAAATTCTGATTCAACATATTTTTCCCTTAAAATGGTACATTTTCTCAGTTTAAACTTTTGTTCCGTGATTTATGTTCTATTCTGAATAAAATATTAGAAGTTGGCACCTCCACATCATTGCATTCAGTTTTTATTCACGATTTGTATAGTGTCCCAACTTTTTTGGAATCCGGTTTGTAGCTATCTATCATCTATCTATCTACCTCTCTCATATCTATCTATCTATTATCTATCTATCTATCTATCTATCTATCTATCTATTATCTATCTATCTATCTATCTATCGTATATCTATCATCTATCTATAATCTGTCTACTGTATCTATCTATCTATCTATCTAAAATAGCAAAAAGGCAGAACTTAAAAAAATATGCAAAAGGTTTATTCACCCATGTAGATATGCTACATGTTAAGTGCTGCCTTTTTGCGATTTTGTATATTGGGCAATGGTCTAATCCCTTCAGGCGTGCACCTATTTTGCTATTTATGCTTATTTTACTCTAGTGCTGCCATATATTTGCTTTTTTATCTATCTATCTATCTATCTATCTATCTATCTATCAGGGGCATACATAGAAATTATTGGGCCCCATAGCAAAAATCTGAATTTGGCCCCTATGCCCTGTTCCTAGCCCCTCCTACTACCCACACCTGGTCCCTCCCACTACCCACACATGGATCCTCCTACTTACATTGGCTGCTTCCTGGCCACGCCCCCTTTTCACCCAGAAACAAAGAAATAAAATGTACCATAAATAACCTAATCAAACAGGGATAGAAGTAAGACCTCCAGACCCCCATTAGACCACTCCAGACCCCCTAGTCACACCTCCTGACCACCCCAGTCAGACCTTCTGACCCCTCCAGTCAGACCTCCTGACCCTCCATAGACCACTCCAGACCCCCATTAGACCTCTCCAGACCCCCCATTAGACCTCCATATCAGACCTCAGATCAGACTGTACAATAATAGTAACTTACCTCTCCTGCCGCCCCTCTCCCTGTCCTGGCTGTCTTCTCTTCTCAGGGCCCGCGCTGCACAGTCACCTGACCTCCTGCAGTGTCAGGTCAGAGTGCGCTCTGTACGTCCTGACGCTGCGGGCAGCCAGGACACAGCAGCGCCGGCCCTGAGAAGAACGAGCAGGAGGAGGGGTAAGTACTGGACAGCGCTCACAGCCCTTCTCTCCCCTCCTGCTGCAGACTAGTGAGCGCATCCATTATGGAAGCATTCGCTAGTATTCCCTTTATAAGATGCACTGCAAGGGAAAAGCAAAGAGCGCTTCCATCTGTATTGATGGAAGCGCTCATTGCTTCTGTTCTGGCACCCCCTGAGAGCCGGCTACGGTTGCCAACTTTTCTTAAAGCCAAACCCGAACAGAAGGGAGGGAGGGTGGGCATGTCTGAAGTCAGCGCCGCCCTGGGCTAGCATCGCATCACTCCCAGCTGATCGCTGTGCCCGAGGCTGAGAAAGGCTTGTACCCGGGCACAGGATAACAAACCCGGACTGTCTGGGTCATTCCCGTTTGGGTGGCAACCCCGAGCCGGCTCCCCCCCCGGGCACACCACTGGTACCAATGCCACCATAGTAACCCTTATGAACAGTACTACTGCCACCATAGCCCCCCTTATGAACAATGTCAGTGCCACCTAGGGCCGGACTGGCCATAGGGCAGACCGGGCATTTGCCCGGTGGGCCGGGCCACCTGGTGGGCCGGGCCGAACACAATCAGCCGGGTCGCCGGCTGAGTTTTTTACTCTTTTTTATTAATGTGGCAGCAGCCGGGCAGGAGTGGAGATGAGCAGCAATACAGATGAATGGAGCAGGGGAGAGGCGTCTCCCTTGCCCATTCCTCTGATAGGCTACAAGCACTAGGCCTGTAGCCTATCAGGGGCCGGTGCAGGCGGAGCGATGACGTCATCGCGCGCCGTCCGAGCCGTACAGCGCGGGACACAGGCCGGAAGAGGCCTGCATCGCATCACTGACAGCAGTATGGAGGTAAGTATATGCGTTTAGTGTTTTTATTATTTAATTTTATACTATACTGTGGCAAGAAGGGGGGTCAGGGCCCTATATACTGGCACAATATAGGGGGGGGTCGGCACTATGGAGAAGAGGGGAAGCACTATGGGGCCATATATACTGGCACAATATGGGGGGCCTATATACTGGCACAACATGGGGGGGCACTATGGAGAAGAGGGGAAGCACTATGGAGCCCTATATACTGGCACAACATGGGGGGGGCACTATGGAGAAGAGGGGAAGCACTATGGGGCCCTATATACTGGCACAACATGGGGGGCACTATGGAGAAGAGGGGGAAGCACTATGGGGCCCTATATACTGGCACAATATTGGGGGGGGCACTATGGGGCCTATATACTGGCACAATATGGGGGGGACACTATGCTGAAGAGGGGAAGCACTATGGGGCCCTATATACTGGCACAATATGGTGGGGGTCGGCATTATGGAGAAGAGGGGAAGCACTATGGGGCCATATATACTGGCACAATATGGGGGGGCACTATGGAGAAGAGGGGAAGGAGCACTATGGGGGCAACTACTGGGGGCCCTATATACTGGCACGCATTATAGGTGGGCACTATGGAGAAGTGGGGGACAAGAGCACTATGAGGGCATTATATAGGGGCATTTAATACTGGTACCCATTTTGATGCCACTATGGGGAAGGGAGGAAACGAGCATTATGGGGGCATCTATGTGGGGAAGTCTATAGGGGCATTTTATAGTGCCACATTATGGAGGCCACTATGGAGACGGGGAAGGAGCACTATGGGGGCATCTTCTGGGGGGACTATATGGGAGTATTTTATACTGGCACAAATTATAAGGTCACTATGGGCACCTAAGCTCAACTGGGGGCACTAAGTGTTTTTTGTAGTGGCACACAGTACGGGTCATTGGAACACATGAGGGCACTCTGGGGACATTGGCTCTACTGGGGGCACTAAGAGGAGGTATTTCTTTTTTTACTGCCACACAACGGGGCATTTTTTTGTACTGGTGCACATTATAAGGGGGGGGGGTTCTACTGTCACACATTATAAAGATAATTATTACTATCGGGGCATTATGGTGGGCTTTATTACAACTGGGGGACTATGGAAGCATTATTACTTGTGGGACACAATTACTGTTGGGGGCACTGTAGGAGCACTATTACTACTAAATGCACTCTGGCAAAGAAATAATTACTATTGTTGGGACTTTGGGAGCACCATTACTTTGGGGGCACCATTACTGTGGGGGCACCCTGGCACAGCATCAGCTTAGCACAGTTCTTTTTGCAGTATAGTTTTGGGGAGCACAGCTTCTCAGTATTGGGGGTGCATGATGGGATGTTAATTGGAGGATGATGGAAAAGTAGGTAAACTAAGATGTCTGTCAAACTCTGCAGAGACGTGAGATGGCTGAAAGAAATTATCATGGCGGTCTGGTCTGAATGGAGAAGATGAAGAAAGAGAACATCTACATCAGAGGAGACGTCACTGGATGTAAGAGGTATGGGGCGCTGTATTAGGCGACCTTCACATCTGCATTAGTGATCCTGGCAGGCTGTTCCAGCTGAGAATTCACTGGATCCGGCACTGCTGGATGCAGACAGAATGCCCGCCAGCCCCATTAACTATAATGGGGTACGGCAGAGATCCGGCCACAATCTGGGAAAAATGCAGAGAATCAGCGGGACATAAACTGCTGCATGCTGTGCTTTGTGTCCAGTCGATTCCTTGCATTTTCTGCCGGATTAGGTGGCCGGATCGTACTAAGACCCCTAATGTCACCTGGGGACCCCCAAAGAAGCTTGTGTGTTGGCTGAAGCCTTCCTATCTTACTGGTGGCTGGCCCTGCCTCTCAATTGTGCTTCCTGTTTTGGCTCCGCCCCTAGACTGCAAGGGAGTGGGGCTTG
>NC_053390.1:794353659-794396038 GCF_905171765.1 Bufo bufo | reverse complement strand
TCGCCCAAAAACTGAAAAAACTATGGCTCTAAGAATATGGAGACACTAAAACATGATTATTTTTTTGTTTCAAAAATGATATTATCGTGTAAAACTTACATAAATAAAAAAAAGTATACATATTAGGTATCGCCGCGTCCGTATCAACCGGCTCTATAAAAATATCACATGGCCTAACCCCTCAGATAAACACCGTAAAAAATAAAAAATATAAACTGTGCTAAATAAACAATTTTTTGTCACCTTACATCACAAAAAGTGTAATAGCAAGCAATCAAAAAGTCATATGCACCCCAAAATAGTGCCAATAAAACCGTCATCTCATCCCGCAAAAATTATACCCTACCCAAGGTAATTGCCCAAAAACTGAAAAAATTATGGCTCTCAGACTATGGAAAGACTAAAACGTGATTTTTGACAGGGGGGTGATCAGGGAGTCTATATTGGGTGATCACCCCCCTGTCATTGATCACCCCCTTGTAAGGCTCCATTTAGATGTCTGTATGTGTTTTGCGGATCCGCGGATCCAGATGAAGCGGAACACTGTCCTGGTGATGGCCCTGGAAACGGTGGCAAGAGGGGGCCATGTCTGTACGGTGTATTGGAGCACAGGCAAAACTTCATTTCGCAGGACGAGTGCTTTGTCTTCAATCGTGAGGTGTCTAAGGCTCCACAGTCCGATTCTTTATTTGACTTTGGCCAAGCGTTCTTCCCAAGACTTGAGGGCTGCGCCTTCCTTCCCGAACCAGACTCCCAGAATTTTGATGAAGCCCGATTTGATGGTAAAAGGGAAGGGGGCAGAAGAGGCCAGTTGCCAGTCCCCGAAGAGCATGGCTTCTGACTTGCTGCAGTTGACTTTGGCCCCTGAAGCTTGTCTGAACTCCTCGCAGGTCTGGACGAGTGCAGTCACCGAATGCCGGTCAGCGCAGAAGACGGTCACATCGTCCATGTACAGCGAGCACTTGACCTCGTAGTGTCCAGGTCCTGGTGCGGTGATCCCTCTGATCTCTCCATTCTGCCGGACAGACTCTGCGAAGGATTCTATAACAAACAAAAAGGAGAGGTGAAAGCGGGCAGCCTTGTCTGACCCCGGAGCGAATCGAGAAGGGGTCAGTCTTCCAGCCGTTCACCAACACCGTGCTGCAAATGTCAAAATACATCAGGTCAACAAACGAACAGAACATCCTGCCTAGACCCAGCCTGCGCAAAGCCCTGCCCATGAACGCATGAGACACTCGGTCAAAGGCCTTCTCCTGGTCCAGGCTGACCAGGGCCGCATGTACGCGGCGGTCCTTGATGTAATGTACCGTGTCTCTCATGAGAGCGAGGCTGTCTGCGATCCTGCGGCCGGGAATGCCGCAGGTCTGATCCGGGTGGATGATTCTGCCGATGACGACCTTCAGTCGGTTGGCTAGCACCTTGGCGAGGATCTTGTAGTCCACGTTCAGGAGAGAGATGGGACGCCAGTTTTTCAGGTCACATCTCTCCCCCTTCCGCTTATACAGGATCGTGATCATTCCTTCCCTCAACGATGGGGGCATCCTACCCTCCACCATCTCCTCATAGAGTTCCAGCAGGTCCGGACAGATCAGGTCCCCCAGCGCTACATAGAGCTCCACTGGGAGGCCGTCACTGCCCGGGGTCCTGCCGGATCTAAAAGATCTAGCGGCAGAGAGCACCTCCCCCACCGTCAGAGGGTCATCCATTGCCTCCGTACCTGCAGGGTCAAGGTGGTTAGTGATACCTGACAGGAATTTATTGGCGGCCGCCTGGTCGGTGTTCTTCAGGGAGTAGAGGTCGCTGTAGTAGTCTGTGACGACTCCCATTACTTCCTCCTTCCCCGAACGCATGTTGCCGTCTTTGTCTCGAAGTTCACTCAGGGACGTGTGACCGGCGTGGAGTTTCCTGAAAAAGAACGAGTTACACTTCTCACCCTTCTCACCCTTCTCCAGGTTTTCCACTTTGGAACGGAAGACGATTCGCTTGGATTCCTCCTCAAAGTGCCTTTTCAGGTTCTTTTTGGCCTCCTCCAGCTCCTGTCTAACGTTCCAGCCGCACCGGTGAAGGTCTTGCAGGGACCGCAGCTCTCGCTGCAGCGCTCTGAAGGCCCTCTTCTTCTCACACGCCTGATGTTGTTGCTTGGCCTGAAAGAAACAACGAAACTGGACTTTAACATACTCCCACCAGTCACTAGTCTGTTGGAACAAGCATTTGTCATTCCGCCAGGCTATGTAGACCTCCCTAAGTTCCGCAAGCACGTCCTCGCGATTCAGCAGGGTGCAGTTCAGTTTCCAGGACCCACGGCCCGGGGGAAACCCGGTGCCTAGGGTGCACTGGACCTGAATGGCCCTGTGATCGGAGAAGAAGAAAGGGACCATAGAGTGTCTACACTGCCTGACTGCCCGAGAGGTAAACACAAAGTCGATCCGGGAGCGGAGTGAGCCATTGGGTCGGCTCCACGTATAATTAATGGAGCCGTTCCCCATGGAACCCACAACGTCCTGCTGACGCGCTTCGGTCACCATCTCAATGAGCAGTTTGGAAGTGACGTCAAGCTTGCTTGACGTCCCGGAGCTGCGTCTGTCCTCCTCGATCGGGCAGTTGAAATCCCCGGCCATCACTACGGTCCTAGTGGTAGCGAGTTGCAGTCGGAGGGCCTGGAAGAGCTCCAGTCGCTCACCCTTGTCAGGGGAGGTGTACACGTTGATGAGCCTAACCGGCTCTCCCGACCAGGAGCCGTCTACGACAAGTAGTCTGCCGTAGACGAGCTCCTGGACGGAGTCAAGTGTGAACGCATTTCCCCGGAGGAGGATGGCAACCCCGGCCGACTTGCAGTCGCCACCACCGGACCAGTAGGAGGGGCCGTGGGACCACTTCCTGGCCAGATGGTTGTATGACCTAGAGGGGGGCAAAGTACACTCCTGCAACATAAACATGTCGGCGACCTGTGAAGTAAGAAAGGTTAGTACCGTCTGACGTCCCTGATGCTCCTAACATTAATGGAAAAAAGGTTAAAATTTGCCATCATGTGAAGAAAAGAAAAAGGTTAGCGGAAATGATACATCTTAGTTACCACTCCGGTCGTCCGGCGGTTTCTCTATTTCTTGTCCGCTGTCTGTGGGTTGCCCCTGCAACAGCGCAAAGCTGGCTATGATCTCCTCTAGGGTTTTCTGTAGCCGCATCGGGTCGGCGGTTGCTCCGTTGGCCACTATTTCCTCCACCTCGGTCTCATTGAGGCTAACAGGGGGGTGGAGGGTTTGCTGTTGGGGGTCCTCGGTGGCCACCGGTTCTTCCGTCTGCTGCTCTGTTTCCTCTTTGTTGGGTGAGGCCCCTTCCTCTACCTCAACCATCTTCTTTTTGGAGTGGTCAGCGATGGGGCTGTCCCTCCCCTTCCTCTTCCCTTTCCTGACCTCTGGGGAGTCAAGAGGGGGTAAATCCTCCAAAGAGAGGGCTGCAGCAGCTGGAGGGGGGGGGGGGGGCTAGTGCTGCTGCAGTGGTGACAATGGGGCGGGTTGGGCTTGGGGCGGTGGAGGGTATCACTGAGGTAATGGGCAGTTGGATAAGGGAATCCTCAGTGGTGGTGACGACGGGGCGGGAGGGGGGGGGGAACGGAAGCCTGGCCTAGGGCAGGTGTCTGCTTACCCTCCTTCTTTTTGGACTCCTTCGCTTTGGGTCTTGTTGCTGCCGGAGGTGCGGCTGCGGTGGGGTTCCCCCTGGCCGGTGCTCTGGCTGCGACTGCTGCCCATGTGCGTTCTCTTTGTGGGCAGTCCTTGTAGATGTGTGAAGCCAGTCCACACTTTGCATGCCGTCCTCTTAGGGCAGTCCCGGGTTTCGTGCCCTGTCACTCGACAGATCCAGCAGGCCACTTCCTTGCAGTCGCTCAGCCTGTGCCCCTTCTTGCCACATTTCCTGCAGGTCTGCGGCATGTCGGAGTAGTAGACGAGCGCTTGGGAGTTGCCCAACGAGAAGGTCGGGGGCAGGTGTTGCACGCCATCCGGGTCTGTGAAGTCCCTGTTCAGGCGGACGATGACTGACCACTTGCCGGTCCAGAAGCAGTTTCCGTCCAAGATGTGGGTGGGGTCCCTCATCACGGTATAGAAGCGCTTCAGGTAGGTGACGATATTCTTGCCTGGGATGTGTGGGTTCCGCATGGCGACGGTCACTCTCCTTTCTTCTCTCTGGACTGGGCAGCTGCCCACAAAGCATCGAAAGGGGGAGTCCGGCTGTGTGGCTTTCCCCATCTCCCAGTACCTCTTGCAGATGGTCACGGAAGCGAAGGTTATCCAGAACATCCCAGCAAAGAAGGAGTGGATGCTCGTCACATCCGGTTTGGCAAATCCCTGCTCCAGGACCATCTTCTTGCCAAACACATCCTGGCTCATGTCCGCCGCTCTCCCGTCCACTTCCTTTAGCTTCAGGACGACCGTCTGCCTCATCCAGGGCTCCAGGGGAGGGGAACCGGGACCGGGCTTCTGGCCTTCCTGTTGCTTCAGAGGGGCGGATGCCGCCGGGTCTGCAGCCGATGAAGTGGAGGCTGAAGGGTCCTGGAGGGCCTCTGCCGTGGTCTTTCTTCCTTCTGCGGTAGTCTTCTTCGTCTTCTTCTTGGGAGGCTTGGAGGTTGAGGTAGAGGCCATGGCTTCTTCCTTCTTCCCGCCTTCCTTTCCCTGGAAAGTCTTCTTGCTCGGCGGAGCTTTCTCCGGGGAAGGGCTTCACCGAGCCTCTTTTCCTCGTCGGGGCCCCCCCGAGGCCGGAGTCTTCAGGCCGGAGTCTTCAGTCCTCGTCGTTGGGGTTTCCTTCGTCGAGTCTTCGCAAAGTCTTCTCCTGGATCGCAGTCGGAGAAGATCTTCCAGTAGTCGTGTTCGGGCTGTCAAGATCCAAGTAAGCACTGGCTAACGTCGTACACCAAGACTATTAAGCCACAGGCCAAGAGGAGGTCGGAGACCAGAGCACTCTTGTTCCCTGGGGAATAGCCCTACACCCAATAGCAGCAGTGAGCTGAAGCTGAATTAAATCAACGATGCTCAAAGGCACAGTGCAGGGGGTACCCACAAGGACCTGGGCCGGCAAGAAAAGGCAGACTGATAAGAATAGATACTACACTTGATCTTAGCCAAAAGACCGAGAAGCGATCCGCAGATCCGCAAAACACATACGGACGTCTGAATGGAGCCTTACAGGGGGGTGATCAATGACAGGGGGGTGATCAGGGAGTCTATATGGGGTGATCAGGGGTTAATAAGGGGTTAATAAGTGACAGGGGGGGGTGTAGTGTAGTGGTGTTTGGTGCTACTTTACAGAGCTGCCTGTGTCCTCTGGTGGTTGATCCAAACAAAAGGGACCACCAGAGGACCAGGTAGCAGGTATATTACACGCTGTTATCAAAACAGCGTCTAATATACCTTTTTGGGGTTAAAAAAATCGCATCTACAGCCTGCCAGCGAATGATTGCCGCTGGCAGGCTGTAGATGTACTCGTTTACCTCCGGCTCCTGTGTGCGCGCGTTCACAGGAAATCTCGCCTCTTGCGAGAGGACGTGCTGGCGCTTCCAGGAGGAATAACAGGGCCGCCGCCAGGACGACAGAATTAGGGAGCAGGTCACCTCCTATCACGTCCCTAATCTGACCCTGCCTCCTAGCTGTATGAGCCGACCCTGATGGTAGGAGGGCTCATACTCCGGAACCTGGGGTCCCTATTAGCCCTCAGGGTGGCCCTGAACTAGGAGCTGGGTAAAACGACCTGTTCCTCCAGGACACGGAGGAACAGGCGTCTCACTGGCCAAGCTGCAAGGAAGGGGAAACACATACAGACATATGTATATGGCAGGTGAACAACACTAGTTCCAAACCTACCTGCCACAGCCTTGCTGACTGGAACCCATGCACCAGTATTGCTGTCCACACAAACATCAAGGGGACAGCACACCACAAAACACACAGGAAACCAGGACATCCATAGCTGCAATAAACACGGAAAGGATAACACATCAACTAGACATCATACATAGGTTTTATGAACACAAGGGTGGCCCTCACTGGAAGATGGTATAATACCAGGAGGATGCCTCCAGCAAACCATGGCTGAAGTACCCCTCAGATACAGGCATCCAGCGGAAGCTAAATAGCCCAAGTAGCCACACCCACACACAGACACACCCAGTGTTCACACACTAAGAAGGGAGTTAACCCTTCCTACACCAGGCAGGGTAGTAAAGCCACTTAAAGGGAAAAGAACATAAACAACACACTCACCTGTTACCGCCGGCAACGGCATGCGTGGCAACCATGTCCTGGGGAACAGCCATCAGGCCGAGACACTGCCCCTACATGCACACAAGACCACACGTTGCCGCGGACAACCGCAAGTGAAGGGAGGTGTCACAGTGCATACAAACATAATAAACCCCGTGCACACCAGACATAGAAAGTGCACACCATACAAACAAAAGGCACACCTACAAAGACAGGTTGCCAGGTGTAACCGCATGCATTTGACAGCAAGCTGCCTAGCAACAGCTCAGGCTGCTATACTGCCAAGTACAAACATGTTGCCAGCGGCAACCACACGTGAGGCAACATACAAGCAGCCCTCACCATGTGGTTGACAATAAAACCAAACCGCAGACAACAGCATGCGGATCAGGAGTCACGACCATAAACATGGGCGTGACATTATTTTTTGTGGATGTGAGGTGACAAAAACAGCAATTCCGTCATTTTTTTCTACATTATTTTTTCATTCACCGCATTCATTGCATTCACTGCACAGGATTAGTAATATGATACAATATGATACACTTAGGCCTCATGCACAGGGCCATTGTTTTGGTCCGCATCCGAGCCACAGTTTGTCGGCTCGGATGCGGACCCATTCACTTCAATAGGGCCACAAAAGATGCGGACAGCACTCCGTGTGTTGTCCGCATCCGTTGCTCCTTTCCGTGGCCCCGCAAAAAAAATATAACATGTCCTATTCTTGACCGCGCTTTGCGGACAAGAATAGGCAGTTATATTAACTCCTTAAGGACCAAGCTCATTTTCACCTTAAGGACCAGGCCATTTTTTGCAAATCTGACCAGTGTCACTTTATGTGGTGATAACTTTAAAACGCTTTGACTTATCCAGGCCATTCTGAGATAGTTTTTTTTCGTCACATATTGTACTTCATGACACTGGTAAAATCGAGTAAAATATAATAATTTTTATTTATAAAAAAAAATACCAAATTTACCAAAAATGTGCAAATTTCAAGTATTAATTTCTCTACTTCTATAATACATAGTAATACCTACAAAAATAGTTATTACTTTACATTTACCATATGTCTACTTCATGTTTGGATCATTTTGGGAATTACATTTTATTTTTTGGGGACGTTACAAGGCTTAGAAGTTTAGAAGCAAATCGTGAAATTTTTCAGAAATTTTCAAAATCCCACTTTTTAAGGACCAGTTCAGGTCTGAAGTCACTTTGTGAGGCTTACATAATAGAAACCACCCAAAAATTACCCCATTCTAGAAACTACACCCCTCAAGGTATTCAAAACAGATTTTTTACAAACGTTGTTAACCCTTTAGGTGTTCCACAAGAGTTAATGGCAAATGGAGATAAAATTTCAGAATTTCAATTTTTTGGGCAATTTTTCAATTTTAATACATTTTTTTAGTAACAAAGCAAGGGTTAACAGCCAAACAAAACTCAATATTTGGGAAATTCAGTTAGCACAACCCTGTATGCAGGTGCACATCGCTACGGCGAAATACATATACAAACGCAAAATACAAATGCAATAGCACTCTGCAACCAGCACTCTGCCCTGCCTCTATGCTGGATGTTGAATGAGGCATTGGTGTACATTTTGGCCAAAGCGTAATAAGCCACTCACCACGTCAAGGTCGCCTCTATGAGTGGTCCCTAACACTAGTTCCTACCTGTTATGGGCCATGACAGCCACGCAAAGTCCAGGGAATGCAGGTACAGCATGCACGCCAAGCACACTCTGCTTTTAACCCCGTCCGGTGCCATTACAGCTTTCATCGGATCCAGGGATGTAAGTACCAATATGCATGCTGAGCCCACTATATACTTCTCCTGGAGCCAAATGGCTACTGGTAGGTGCTATATAAGCAGACTCAGTTTTATACTGACTTTAAAACCAGCCTCCAGGGCAGATTGACTGGTCAGGTGTGCTTGACTGCATGGAGATCGCCACGCCTCCAATATATGCTACAAAGAAAAAATGTGGGGGATTCAGTCAGCACAACCCTGTATGCAGGTGCACATCGCTATGGCGAAATACATATACAAACGCAAACTCAATATTTATTGCCCTGATTTTGTAGCCTGCAGAAACACCCCATATGTGGCCGTAAACTACTGTACGGGCACACGGTAGGGCGTAGAGGGAAAGATGCGCTGTGTGGTTTTTGGAAGGCAGATTTTGCTGGACTGGTTTATTTACACCATGTCCCATTTGAAGCCCCCCTGATGCACCCCTAGAGTAGAAATTCCATAAAAGTGACCCCATCTAAGAAACTACGCCCCTCAAGGTATTCAAAACTGGTTTTACAAACTTTGTTAACCCTTTAGGTGTTTTTGATGGCCTTTTTTTTGGCACCATGTCCCTTTTGAAGCCCCCCTGATGCACCCCTAGAGTAGAAACTCCATAAAAGTGACCCCATCTAAGAAACTACGCCCCTCAAGGTATTCAAAACTGGTTTTACAAACTTTGTTAACCCTTTAGGTGTTCCAAAAGAGTTATTGGCAAATGGAGATAAAATTTCAGAATTTTAATTTTTGGGCAAATTTTCTATATTAATCAATTTTTTCCAGTAACAAAGCAATGGTTAACAGCCAAACAAAACTCAATATTTATTGCCCTGATTCTGTAGTTTGCATAAACACCCCATATGTGGCTGTAAACTACTGTACGGGCACACAGTAGGGCGTAGAGGGAAAGGTGCGCCGTGTGGTTTTTGGAAGGCAGATTTTGCTGGACTGGTTTATTTACACCATGTCCCATTTGAAGCCCCCCTGATGCACCCCTAGAGTAGAAATTCCATAAAAGTGACCCCATTTCGGAAACTATGAGATAAGGTGGCAGTTTTGTTGGGACTATTTTTAGGGTACATATGATTTTTTGAGAATATATAACGTGGCTCTCCCGTATCTGTTTTACGGTTAAGGTGCTCTGTTTTTTTGGATGATTCACCTGTTCATCCTATATGGCAGATGCATATTCAAAATATTGGGAAAAAACAGGCACTCACCATCTGGTATAATATAGATTAATATTTTACTCGATATAATGAAATAATGGTAAATTACATAAGGATATACATAAAGATATACATAAAATTAACATTAACATTAAAATACAATACAATACAAAACAATAAAATATAATATAGGTACTGTCTCTGTGCTGTTATTGCCAATTCCTACTTGCTACACCTTGCAATTTGGGGATAGATTTTGTGGTACATTAGACCTAGTGCCTAAATCGTACTAGCTAACCTATTCACATATAGCCCTATAGATGAATTCGTGTTATTCACCCCAATTATAGTGAAAATATAGTGTCCACAATATACTCGTCGAGTTGTGAGTCTGTTGAAAAATATTTGAAAAAATATATATCAATATAAGAATATAAAAATAGTGCAGAGTTCTTTTGGTGGAATAAACAGTCACCTCTAGTGTTCAATCTCAAAGCAGTATCATGTGCCATAATTCCTTTCAATATCCCCAATCAATTGGTTAGTATTGTGTTGCCTCCCAGGGTTAGGTATTAGTATAGATCGGGTTTGCGTCTGGGGCGTCCCCCTGATGCAATCCCTCTTACCTTGCCCTTTGAGGTGGACTTCTTTTTGCGGTGATTGCTTTTAACAGGATCGATTCTCCTATAATGCCTTTTGTCTTGTGTCTCCGGGAGTTTGGTAGGTTATGTTCCCTGCTCCGATCTCCGGTCTCTCGGCGTTCCACGTGATCTCCTCTCTGCGTGTCACCGTCCCGGCAGAGCTCGGCAGAACTCGCGCTGTCTCGCGATAAGATAGACCAGGTGATCTTACTTGCACTTCAATGTATGCAAGTGCAGAAGTCTGTATTTTGTAATATCCAATACTGCAATCAATGGGTCTTTGTACAGATTTAGGTGGGTAGTTACTCTCAGGACCAGCCAGACGTGTTTCAAGGGTTCACCCTCTTCCTCAGTGGCACTTCAATGTATGCAAGTGCAGAAGTCCGTCTTTTGTAATAACCAATACTCCAATCAATGGGTCTTTGTACAGATTTAGGTGGGTAGTTGTTACTCTCAGGACCAGCCAGACGTGTTTCAAGGGTTCACCCTCTTCCTCAGTGGCCACTGAGGAAGAGGGTGAACCCTTGAAACGCGTCTGGCTGGTCCTGAGAGTAACTACCCACCTAAATCCGTACAAAGACCGATTGATTGCAGTATTGGTTATTACAAAAGATGGACTTCTTTTGTATGGGGGACCACACCTGGAAAGTGTTGGCCAGGGACCATCCAGGCGCCTCCAGTTCCCGAGGTACTCCGGCCTTCTCTTTCCCGGGCAGAGAAGATCAGGGCCTTGAGGACAGCCTCATAGAACTGCAGGAATTTCCCTGTGTTGCCAGCGCTCCGGGACAGCACAAAAGAGTTGTACAAGGCAACCTGTACCAAGTAGACCGCAACTTTTTTGTACCATGCCAGAGTTTTGTGCATGGCATTATATGGCTTGAGGACTGGATTAGAGAGATCAACTCCTCCCATATACCAATTGTAGTCAATGATACAATCGGGCTTGAGGACCGTTGCCGCGGTACCTCGCACAGGGACAGGGGTGATGCCGTTACTGTGAATTGTGGACAGTACAAGGACATCCCTCTTGTCCTTATATCTGACCAGCATCAGGTTTCCACTGGTAAGGGCACGGGTCTCACCACTGGGTATAGGTACCTGGAGGGGGTGGGTAGGGAGGCCGCGTTGATTTTTCTGCACGGTCCTACAAGCGGAGGTGGATCTGGCGGCGAGGGACTGGAACAAGAGGATACTAGCATAAAAGTTATCCACGTACAGGTGGTAACCTTTATTTAGCAGTGGGTACATAAGGTCCCACACAAGTTTCCCGCTAACACTCAGAGTGGGGGGACATTCTGGGGGTTGAATACAGGAATCTTGCCCCTCGTACACACGAAACTTGTAAGTGTACCCTGAGGTACTCTCACAAAGTTTGTACAGATTCACGCCATACCTCGCCCGCTTAGAGGGAACATACTGGCGGAAAAAGAGTCTACCCTTGAAAGCAATGAGAGCTCATCAACTGCGACCTCCCTTCCAGGTACATAGGCCTCCCAAAATTTGGCCCCAAAGTGATTGATGACCGGCCTGATTTTGTACAGGTGGTCATAGGCAGGATCACCTTGGGGGGACATGCTGCATTATCTGCATAATGCAGGAATTTCCGGTTGGCCTCAAACCGGGTACGTGTCATGGCCGTACTGTAAAGTGGGGTCTGGTAGAAGACGTCCCTACACCAGTAATGCCTGACACTAGGTTTTTTGACTAGGCCCATGTGCAGCACGAGGCCCCAAAATGTCCTCATCTCGGCTGCACCGACCGGAGTCCAGCCACCGGCCCTAGCCAAAAAGGAGACTGGGTGTTGAGCAATGAACTGTTGGGCGTACAGGTTCGTTTGCTCCACCATCAGGTTCACAAAGTGGTCACTGAAAAAAATACTAAAATAGTCATATTCAGTGAAGCCCACTGTGGGAATCTGGATTCCTGCTTGGCCAACAAAATCAGGAATCACAGGCTCAAATCGCTCTGGGGTACACCAGACAAGTTCACCGGTAGGGGGCTCAGGTGGACTTAACTGGTGGGCCGGAAAACTAGTACGAGCCCCAGAGCTTCTCGTACTAGTGTGGGCCACAGGGTCCCTAGCATGTCGGTCCCCTTGCTCCGCCTTGGGGGCTCATCATCATCACTAAGGACCCCCCTGGGCATTGACCCAAGGTGCCTGCTCAATGATTTCAGCAGGCACCATGTTCCGATCACCGCCCGCCATCCGTGTTTAGCGGATCCGCAATTTGCAGACCGCAAAACACACAACGGTCGTGTGCATGTAGCCTAAGGCTGATCAGACCATCAGGGTCTGATCAGTCTTAGGTACATGGCAACCTAGACGCCTTTGTAAGGCAACCATCGGGCTGCTGCCATCGCAGCATCGGCGGCCTGATGCAAGAGAGAGGGAACTCCCTCCCTCTCAGCCCCATGGATGCCGCGGGAGGCTGCTGACCGCGGCATCTATGGGGTTAAACGGCAGAGATAGGTGCCAGCACCGATTTCGGCCGTAGCAGCAATGTGTCAGCTGCTGTTTGCAGCGGGTCCGTTTCTTGAGCCGCTGCCATCACAGCTGGCAGAGAGGACATGGCAGCAGGGGGAATCTGGGGGCGATGGGGGGCAATGGCCGCATGTGGGGGGCACTTACATTTATCTGGGGCACAGTGGCTGTGATCTTGAGCGTGGAGATCACAGCCTGAAACTGCCATTTTTCTCAATGAAGCGCTCCCATTGGTTAGTCTGCATAGGCTAACCTATCGGAGCGCTTGCCGGCACAGGACCACTGATTGGTCCCTAGTCGGCTTCCCCGGTGTCTCTGCTCTACGGGAGAGTGGAGACTCTGGAGCTGTGACACTTTATAGTGTCACAGCCCCGGTAAGCAAATTGGACGTGACTGTACGTCCAAATGCAGAAAGTCACTTGCAATTTGGATGTACAGTTACGTCCAAATGCGTGAAAGGGTTAAAGATGGTGCCCACTCCTGAGTGGACACCCGCGGCTAATGTCCGCAACCGGCAGTAAGGGCGATTGCAGACATTTAGCCCCTCAGATGCCGTGGTCAATGCTCACCATGGCATCTGAGCGCGTGAAACACCAGAAGCGCGCGCTTCCGGTAATACTCCGTTTCCCCGTGCGGCGATTGGAGGAGCCAGAGCGTGTGTGCAGCAGCCCCTGTCTTTGTGAATGACAGGAGGCTGCTGCATAGTATTTCCTATGGAGCCCTTGCCTGTAATAGGACACCATAGAAAACTAGCAATTTTCTCATAGACTCCAATGCTAGTGCATTGGGATCTATGAGAATAGCAATCTAATGATTGCTTGTTATAGTTCCCTATGGGAACTATAAAAAAAGTGTAAAAAAAAGATAAAAATTCTAATCACCCCCTTTTCCCAAAATAAAAATAAAAGAACAAAATTTTTTTTTTTAACTATACATATAAGGTATAGCGGATTCATACTGACCTGTAAGAATGAAAGTAACTGGTCAGTTTTATCGCACATCAAAAGTCATAAATAAAAAACCCGTAAAACTGTGGTGGAATTTCTTTTCTTTTTTGCAATTTCTCCCCATTTGGAATTTTGTTCCTGCTTCCCACTACATCTTATGCAATGTTAAATGGTGGCGCTGAAAAGTACAACTTGTCCCGCAAAAAAACAAGCCCTCATATGGCTATGTGAAGAGACAAATAAAAAAGTTATGTCTCTGGGAAGGCAGGGAGCGCAAAACGAAAACGCAATAACAAAAAAGCCTCCAGGGTAGAAAGGGTTAAGGTAATCACGGGTCCTTCAAAACGTGTTATCTCTGAATATGTGCATGCATTTGGCACTTATCTCCGCATGGATGTTTCTAACTGTGCGGCTGTAGGATTGGGAATAAGACAGGATCCACCATTCACAGTTGGTGATTCTCAGATCTTATCTATTCTTTCTTTGTACATTGAACTCTGCACAGGTCACAGAGCATGCCTAGAATACTCTCCCATAGAAGTCAATGAGGCCCCCTCCTGACCATTGTGTCTATGGACCATGGGGCTGCCGTAAAGCAATTTTCTGAATGCTGTGTAAATGCTGTTAAGAACAGCTCAGGCATGTTTGCCGCCCCCATAATTACGTTCAGGAAATAAAATTAAAAAAATCTACAAACAGAATATAAAATCAGATTAGATGAAAAGTAGATGTGCTACTATCTGGTTTTAACTGGCAGATAACATTTTTGGTGACACATTTCCTTTAGGCCCCCTGCACACGAACGTGTGCTTCCCGTTGCCGCATTGCAGACCGCATTCACTTGAATGGGTCCGCAAATCCGGAGATGCGGAATGGTACGGAACGGAAGCACGGAACGGAACCCTACGGAAGCACTGCGGAGTGCTTCCGTGGGGTTTCGTCCCGTACTTCCGTTCCGCAAAAAGATAGAACATGTCCTATCTTTTTGCGAAACGGCCGGATCGCGGACCCATTCAAGTGAATGGGTCAGCGATCCGCTGTGGCTGTCCCACAGACTGTGTTCATGCATTGCGGCCCGCATTTTGCAGCACGACCACGGGGCGCACATTCGTGTGCAGGGGGCCTTAAGCTGTATCCTGCAGTATATGAACAACCAATGCAGTGAGTGACACAGGGTGTAGGCATCGGAGTAGCGGTTAGACAGATAGATGAGCCTGGCGGCTACGTTCAGGATAGATTGGAGATGGGGGAGTCTGGTGAGGGGGAGACCGCTTAGTAATGAGTTACAGTAATTGAGATGGGAATGGATCAGGGTCGCAATGAGAATTTTTGTTGTTTCCATAGTAAAGCCTCATTCACTCGTCAGAGTTTGGTCAGTGATTTCCATCAGTGATTGTGAGCCAAAACCAGGATCGGAGCCTCCACAGAGATCAGGTATAAGAGAAAGATCTGCACCTGTTCTGTGTTTAGAGACGCACCTGGTTTTGGCTCACAATCAACGATGGAATCCACTGGCTAAAACACTGATCTGTGAATAAGACATAAGAAAGAGGCGAATTCTAGAGATGTTTTCGAGAGTCAGGCGACATAAGCGAGCAAGAGATTGAATTGGCAAGATTGAAAGGAAAGATCAGTGTCAAACATAACACTGACGCAATGGGCATGCTGCCTAGGCGTTATGGCAGTGCCACACACTGAGATTGAGATGTCAGGTTTAGGTAGGTTAGAAGATGGAGAAAACACAATTAGTTTAGTTTTTGAAATATTCAGTTTCAGATAGAGATAGGACATGATGATAGAGACAGCGGACAGACAGTCACTGGTGTTCTGTAGCACAGCAGGGGTGATGTCACGGGATGAAGTGTATAGTTGGATGTCATTGGCCTAGAGATGTTACTGGAAACCAAATCTACTGATAGTCTGTCCAGTAGGGGCTGTGTACAGAGAAAAGAGGAGAGGGCCTAGGACTGAACCCTGAGGAACCCCAATAGCAAGAGGGAGAGGAAGGGAAGTAGATACACTGAAAGAGTGGTCAGAGAGATAAGACAAGAACCAGGAGAGAGTGGTGTACTTAACCCCTTCCCGACCTTTGTCGTACTACTACGTCATGGGAACCACTGCGTTCCCGCAATTTGACATAATAGTACGTCATAGTGATCGTGCGGGCACCGGAGCGGTGCTCGCGCAATCACTGCAGGGGCCCGGCAGTCTGTGGTAGCCGGGCCCCTGCTGTATCCGCCGGCATCGCTGTAAAAGCCGATGCCGGCGGTTTAACCCTTTCTATGCCGCGGTCCGCGCTGACCGCGACATAGTGTCACGGCGGACAGGATATCATATACACAGATAACTAAACAAACAAGTTTCTAGGCGAGAAGCTGGGGATACGGTCACCTCCTAGCAAATCCCTACAGCTCTCCCTATTCTGCTAAGCCCACATTTAGACCCTGAAGGTGGGAATAATGTGTCCTCGTGCCTGGGCTGAGAATACCCTAGAATCCCTGAGATGGTGAAAGGGGAAAAGGGGCAGCCTGCTCCCTCAGCACCAGGAGGGAACAGACGACACTCAAACAGCCTAGACCGCAAACCAAAGAAATAAGAAACCAACTTATCTTATCAGAGCAGGAAAAGCCAATACTCCTTGCTTCCACTGCCTGACTGAAGCTATAACCCGCACGGTACACTAGGAGTTAGAGTAATTTAAACCAACGACCCCACCCAGTGCACCTGAAGGGAGGCGGATCTAACACAAGTCCAAAACAAAACACAAGACTAGACGCATGACACATAGAAGGGGTTTGTGTCGGGTGAGTGATCGCATCGAGTCCCCGCGCTGCTGTGTGATGCGTCACAAGGCAGCCTGATGCCGTGCAGAGGCTGCCTAATGCCTTTCCCGTGCATCGGGAACTGCCTTCTACGGGTGCCGAGGAGATCCAGCCTCAGGCCGGTCTCCTAGGCATCCTGTTAGTGTATGACTCAGTGTCATACACTAACAGGCAATGCAATACAATACAGATGTATTGTAACGCATTGCAGAGGGGATCAGACCCCCAAAAGTGAACATCATAAATAAAGTAAAGAAAAAAAAGTTAGAAAAAAGTGTTTTTAATAAAATTAATAAAGTAATACAATTAATAAAGTAAAAAAGAAAAAAAACGCCCCTTTCCCCTTATTTTATAATAAAAAACAGAAAAAACAAACAAAACCCACACATATTAGGTATCTCCGCGTCCGTAATGACCGTCTCTATAAATATATCACATGATCCACCCTGTCCGATAAACACCATTAAAAAATAAAAATAAAAACGGTGTAAAAAAATGCAATTTTTGTCACCTTACATCACAAAAAGTGCAACACCAAGCGATCAAAAAGGCGTATGCCCACAAAATGGTATCAATAAAACCATCAGCTCATCCCGCAAAAAATGAGCCCCTACCTAAGACAATCGGCCAAAAAATAAAAAAACTATAGCTCTCAGAACATGGAGACACTAAAACATCATTTTTTTTGTTTCAAAACTGTTATTATTGTGCTAAAGTGAAATACATGAAAAAAAAAATTACATATTAGGTATTGCCACGTCCGTAACAACCAGCTCTATAAAAATATCACATGACCTAACCCCTCAGGTGAACACCGTAAAAAAAAAAAAAACTGTAAAAAAAAAAAGCCATTTTTGTCACATTACATCACAAAAATTGCAACAGCAAGTTATCAAAAAGGCGTATGCCCCCCAAAATAGTACCAATCAGACCGTCACCTCATCCCGCAAAAAATGAGACCCTACCTAAGAGAATCAGTCAAAAAATAAAAAAGCTATCACTCTCAGACAATGGAGTCACTAAAATATGATTATTTTTTGCTTCAAAACTGCTATTATTGTGCTAAAGTGAAAAAATAAAAAAGTATACATATTAGGTATTGCCACGTCCGTAACAACCAGCTCTATAAAAATATCACATGACCTAACCACTCAGGTGAACACCGTAAAAAAAAAAAAAAAAAAAGGCATTTTTTGTCATATTACATCACAAAAATTGCAACAGCAAGTGATAAAAAAGGCGTATGCCCCCCAAAATAGCACCAATCAGACTGTCACCTGATCCCGCAAAAAATGAGTCCCTACCTAAGAGAATCGGTCAAAAAATAAAAAAGCTATGGCTCTCAGACTATAGATACACTAAAATATTATTATTTCGGTTTCAAAAATGCTATTATTGCGTAAAACTTAAATAAATAAGAAAAAGTTGACATATTAGGTATTGCCACGTCCGTAATGATCTGCTTTATAAAAAAAAAGTCACATGACCTAATTCCTCAGGTAAACGCTGTAAAAATAAAAACGGTGCCAAAACATAAATTTTTTGGTTACCTTGCCTCACAAAAAACGTAATATAGAGCAATTAAAAATCATATGTACCCCAAAATAGTACCAATAAAACTGGCACCTTATCCCGTAGTTTCCAAAATGTGGTTACTTTTGTGAGTTTCTACTGTAGGGGGTGCATCAGGGGGGCTTCAAATGGGACTTGGCATCTAAAAACCAGTTCAGCTAAATCTGCCTTCCAAAAACCATATGGCGTTCCTTTCCTACTGCGCCCTGCCGTGTTCCCGTACAGTAGTTTACGATCACATGTGGGGGTGTTTCTGTAAACCGCAGAATCAGGGAAATAAATATTGAGTTTTATTTGGCTGTTAACCCTTGCTTTGCTACTGAAAAAAAAAATGGATTAAAATGTAAAATCTGCCAAAAAAGTGAAATTCTGAAATTTCATCTCCATTTTCCATTAATTCTTGTGACCCCCCGTATCGGCGATCGCGGTTCCGGCGGCTGTGCCCACCAAAATAGTACTAATCTAACCGTCACCTCATCCCGCAGAAAATTAGCCACTACCTGAGATAATCCTTCAAGAAATAAAAAAACTATGGATCAGAATATGGAGACACTAAAACATAATTTTTTTTTGTTTGAAAAAAGCTGTTATTGTGTAAAACGTACATAAATAAAAAAAAGTAAACATATTTGGTATCGACGCGTTCGTATTGACCGGCTCTATAAAAATATCACATGACCTAACCTCTCAGATGAACACCGTAAAAAATGTAAAATAAAAACTGCTAAATAAACCATTTTTTGTCACCTTACATCACAAAAAGTGTAATAGCAAGCGATCAAAACGTCACACGCACCCCAAAATAGTGCCAATAAAACCGTCATCTCATCCCGCAAAAATCATACCCTACCCAAGGTAATCGCCCAAAAACTGAAAACATTATGGCTCTCAGACTATCGAAACACTAAATGAAATCATTGTGTAAAACTTACATAAATAAAAAAAAGTATACATATTAGGTATCGCCGCATCCGTGACAACCTGGTCTAAAAAATATCACATGATCTAACCTGTCAGATGAATGTTGTAAATAGCAAAAAATAAAAACTGTGCCAAAACAGCTATTTCTTATCTTGCCTCATAAAAAGTGTAATATAGAGCAACCAAAAATCATATGTACCCTAAACTAGTACCAACAATACTGCCACCCTATCCCGTAGTTTCTAAAATAGGGCCACTTTTTTGGAGTTTCTACTCTAGGGGTGCATCAGGGGGGCTTCAAATGGGACATGGTGTCAAAAAAGACAGTCCAGCAAAATCTGCCTTCCAAAAACCGTATGGCATTCCTTTCCTTCTGCGGGTGTTACTGTTACTGGGGGTGTTACTGTAAACTACAGAATCAGGGCCATAAATATTGAGTTTGGTTTGGCTGTTAACCCTTGCTTTGTAACCGGAAAAAAATTATTAAAATGGAAAATCTGCCAAAAAAGTGAAATTTTGAAATTGTATCTCTATATTGCACTAATTCTTGTGGAACACCTAAAGGGTTAACAACATTTGTAAAATCAGTTTTGAATACCTTGAGGGGTGTAGTTTCTTAGATGGGGTCACTTTTATGGAGTTTCTACTCTAGGGGTGCATCAGGGGGCTTCAAATGGGACATGGTGTCAAAAAAAACTGTCCAGCAAAACCTGCCTTCCAAAAACCGTATGGCATTCCTTTCCTTCTGCGCCCTGCCGTGTGCCCGTACAGCGGTTTACGGCCACATATGGGGTGTTTATGTAAAGTACAGAATCAGGGCCATAAATATTGAGTTTGGTTTGGCTGTTAACCCTTGCTTTGTAACTGGAAAAAAATTATTAAAATGGAAAATCTGCCCAAAAAGTGAAATTTTGAAATTGTATCTCTATTTTCCATTAAATCTTGTGGAACACCTAAAGGGTTAACAAAGTTTGTAAAATCAGTTTTAAATACCTTGAGTGGTGTAGTTTATATAATGGGGTCATTTTTGGGTGGTTTCTATTATGTAAGCCTCGCAAAGTGACTTCAGACCTGAACTGGTCCCTAAAAATTGGGTTTTTAAAAATTTCTGAAAAATTTCAAGATTTGCTTCTAAACTTCTAAGCCTTGTAACATCCCCAAAAAATAAAATATCATTCCCAAAATGATCCAAACATGAAGTGGACATATGGGGAATGTAAAGTAATAACTATTTTTGGAGGTATTACTATGTATTATAGAAGTAGAGAAATTGAAACTTGTAAATTAGCAAATTTTTTAAAAAATTTGGAAAAATGTGGTATTTTTTTATAAATAAAAATGATTTTTTTTTACTTCATTTTACCAGTGTCATGAAGTACAATATGTGACGAAAAAACTATCTCAGAATGGCCTGGATAAGTCAAAGCGTTTTAAAGTTATCAGCACTTAAAGTGACACTGGTCAGATTTGCAAAAAATGGCCAAGTCCTTAAGGTGAAATAGGGCTGAGTCCTTAAGGGGTTAAGATCTGAAACAGTATATAGGATCCACGAGGATCTTTTAAAGTGTTTTCTTTTCAGCTATCTGAATTCTAAACCAGCAACTATAATGCTGCAGTGCTGCACCAGTGGATATTCCTTCTTGTTTACACCAAAAAATTGACTTTTAAGATGAACATCTTTGCATCTGATTCTGAAACCTTTGGCCCCTATGTTAGTCTATGATGGCACACGTTTTGTGTTGACATGCGAAATGATGACTGACTTACATCGAATTCTCTGAGCTCTTCCTCACATTTTGGTCAGGTTGCCCAAACAATGTAAAGTTCTATGTCCCATGAGAGCCCTGTTTCTCTTAAATGGTTTTGAAGGTCTTTGATATTTTTCAGTTTATGGGGCAAAAAGATACACCTGGACAGAATGGAAAAAACCCATTGGGAAAAGCTGTGCATGGTGGCTTCATAGCTCAGGGGTTAGAGCACTGGTCTTGTAAACCAGGGGTCGTGAGTTCAAATCTCACTGGGGCCTACATCTTTAGTCTGATGTGAGTATGGTCTTATCGATGACCCTTTATGACTTCAGGATCATCAAGGGTCCTCCAAAATGTCTTGTTTTCAACTATTTGAATATTAAGTCAGCAAATATGATGCTGGACTACTTCTCACAGTCCAGCTTTTCTTAAATGCTTGTATGTTTGAGTGGACAGCATCAGTCTTCACAGACTAATATTTTGAGCGCTGGTTTTGCAAACCAGGTGTCTTGTACTGAACCAGCAACTATTCAGCCATATGCTACAAAATGTTCTACTTTCTTTTTCATCAAAAAATTGACTTTTACAATAAACATTTTAGAATCTGATTCTGAAACCTTTGACTAAGGTTTAACAGTACAGCTAGGTAGTCTTCTCTGGAGTAATGGAATCAAATACCACTTCTCACAGTCCAGATTTTTTTAAATGTCTGAGTGCACAGCGTCATTCTTCGCAGACTATGGTGTTGAGCACTGCTCTTGTAAACCATTTGACTTGTAATAAACCAGCAACTGCTATGCTGTACAGTGGACAAGGAAATGTTTTACTCTTTCTTGTTTGCACCAAAAAATTGACTTTTGAGATGAATATTTTTTAATCCCATTCTGAAATTTTTGTCCCCGTGTTTAACAGGCCATCTGGACAGTTTTCATTGGAGTCATGGAGTCAAATACCACTTCTCACATACTAGGATTTTGAACGCTGGTTTTGCAAATCAGGTGCCTTGTACTGGACCAGCAACTTCTCGTTAATTTCTAACGATAATTTGTTTTCCCTTAGTCCTAACAGTGGCACAGATGGGGTATTCTGTCCCTGTGGACTCGTTAGGACAGGTGGAAGTTTTAATAAAATTAACATACACACACACACACCCTCCCCCAATAAAGAGGGGGCCCCCAGGCCCTTGTGTAGTTACAAGTAGAACAAAAGAAGAAAATAACAACTTTAAAGTATAAATAAGGGGGGGATATTTGTGTGCCACTGTTAGGACTAAGGGAAAACAAATTATCGTTAGAAATTAACGATTCCCTTATGTCCTAATGTCCTAACCAGTAGCACAGATGGGGATTTAGCAAGAAGAAACCCCCATGGGAGGGTCCTCATGCCTGGCGGAAGCTAATACTGTCCGGCCAAATGAGGAATAGCTATGAATTCTAGAATCCACTTAAAGGGGGGAGATGATAACCCCCTGAGCACGACCGTTAATTCCCATACAGGGACAGGTCTAATTACTGTAGTGTCACAACCAGACAGCTGAGAAGCTCTGACAGGAGCCTTCCAGATCCTCCTCCTTGAGTTTCTTTGTTTTGGTTTCAGTTCCTCATCTCGTTAGTCTATCTCAGCTGTCATGCAGTTGGACTGATTGCTTCCCTTTAAGTTCCTCCCCATAATGCAGTAGTGTGCGGCTTATACAACTTCCTGGAGTGTGTGTGCATGCTGTTCCTTTTTCCCAGTCCTCTGCAAGATAAGTGCTGTTCCTTTATTTGTGATTTTCTGTCTGCTGGATTTCAGGAGACCCTGACTCCCTCCGTGTCTGGTGTAGGGAGCCGGTGGTCGTGTCCCCTCACTATTGTAGGGTCCTCAGGTATTAGATAGCCGAGGTATGTGGATATGCGCCCATCCACCTTTGGGGTGTTCGCATAGGCTGAGCAGTCAGGGAGAGTGGCAGGTCTCATGCAGGGGTCTCCCTTTTGTTCCTTAGTTGTGGATCCAGTGAGTCATTGATTATATTGCATTGTCTTGTTTCCTGTACACCATCCGTGACATTATAAGCCGCCAAAACCGTCTCAAGCATGGATCCGGTTTCACTTTTGGCTGAACGCTTCCAGGGTCTTTCATTGGAGGTAGCTGATCTCCTTAAGACTTTTTCTCAGTTTCAAGTGACCGGTTCAGCTTGCGTTCATGGAATTTGTTCTGAGCCTAAGATCTCGCTCCCGGATACGTTCTCCGGGGGTAGTGAGTATTTTGTGCGTTTTAGAGAGGCTTGCAAACTCCATTTTCGCATTCTTCCCCATTCCTCTGGTGATGAGGAACGGAGGGTGGGGATCATTATATCGCTGCTCAGGGGTAACGCTCAGTCCTGGGCCTTTTCGCTGCCGGAGGGGGCACGGCCCCTCCGTTCAGTGGATGAATTCTTTTTAGCCCTGGGTCAGATATATGATGATCCGGATCGTATTGCTCTGGCTGAGTCTAGACTACGTCTGTTATGCCAGGGTAAACAATCCGCAGAGATATACTGCTCAGAATTTCGGAGATGGGCAGCTGATACTGGTTGGAATGATGCTGCACTCCGAAGTCAATTTTGCCATGGTCTTTCAGAGGGATTGAAAGATGCATTTGCCTTTCATGAGAGACCTACCTCCTTGGATTCTGCTATGTCTCAGGCGGTTCGTATTGACAGGCGTCTTAGAGAGAGAGGAGAGATCTCTCCTTCCTGTCATACTCAGTCCCGGGACAGTGCAGCGGTCTCATTCTGTGCGCAGGGGTCTCAGTCGCTGTCAGCCCCTTCTGAGCAGGAGCCCATGCAGCTGGGGTTGATTGCCTCTGACAATAGAAGATTCAGCCCGCATGGGAGGGTTTGTTTTTGTTGTGGAGGTATAAATCATTTGGCAAATGTTTGTCCCTCTAGGAGATTCAGGCAGTTTTCTGTGGGTAATAAAGAAACAAAAAGGAAAAAATCTTTTAAAAATGTTCCGTCTGTTACTATTGGCAGGGTTGAGGCGGAAATTGAAGGTTTTCCGTTTGCTTGTAGTTCCCGTTTTGTCCTGCCTGCTAGGGTGGCGCTAGAGAGCAAGAGCATTTTTTGTGAGATTTTTGTGGATAGTGGAGCAGCTGTCAATCTCATTGATAATCAATTTGCAATAACTCATGGTTTCCAGGTATGCACTTTGGGAAAGGATATTCCTGTTTTTGCTATTGATTCCGCTCCACTTTCTCAGAAATCATTAAAGGGCATAGTTCACAATATCCGTTTAATTGTGAGTGATGCTCATGTTGAGGTTGTGTCATGTTTCTTCCTTAGCGGTTTGCCTACTCCTCTAGTGTTGGGGCTACCCTGGCTCACTAAACATAACCCCACCATTGATTGGCAAGCGAGGCAAATAAATGGTTGGAGTAACTTTTGCAGAGAGAATTGCCTCATGACATCTGTTTCTGAGGTTTCTACTAAGACTGTACCACCTTTCCTCTCTGAATTTTCGGATGTCTTCTCTGAGAGTGGAGTTCAGGATTTGCCTCCGCACAGGGAGTACGATTGCCCTATTAATCTCATCCCAGGCGCCAAGCTGCCTAAATCTCGTTTATACAATCTTTCCCAACCTGAGAGGGTCGCTATGCGTGCTTATATCTCTGAGAGTCTGAGAAAAGGACACATACGACCCTCGAAGTCACCTGTTGCCGCTGTTTTTTTCTTTGTTAAGAAAAAAGATGGTTCTTTAAGACCTTGTCTGGATTTCAGGCAGCTGAACAGTATCACTATTCGTGACCCTTATCCGCTTCCTCTGATCCCGGACCTGTTTAACCAGGTTATTGGGGCTAAAGTCTTTTCCAAATTAGACCTAAGAGGGGCATACAACCTGGTCAGGGTCAGAGAAGGAGACGAATGGAAGATGGCTTTTAATACCCCTGAGGGCCATTTTGAGAATTTGGTTATGCCTTTTGGTTTGATGAATGCCCCAGCCGTTTTTCAGCATTTCGTGAACAGCATTTTTTATCATTTAATGGGAAAATTTGTATTAGTGTATTTGGATGACATTTTGATTTTTTCTCCTGATTTCAAGACTCATAAGGAACACTTACGTCAGGTCTTGCTCATCTTGCGGGAGAATAAATTATACGCGAAACTGGAAAAATGTGTGTTTGCGGTTCCAGAAATTCAATTTCTGGGGTTTCTTCTCTCCGCTTCTGGTTTTCGCATGGACCCCGAGAAGGTCCGCGCTGTGCTTGAGTGGGAGCTTCCTGAGAATCAGAAGGCGCTGATGTGTTTTTTGGGCTTTGCCAATTATTACAGGAAATTTATTTTGAATTATTCCTCTGTTGTTAAACCACTCACTGATATGACCAGAAAGGGGGTAGATTTTTCTTCCTGGTCGGTAGAGGCGCGTAAGGCCTTTTCTAATATCAAGGAGAGTTTTGCTTCCGCTCCCATCCTGGTACAACCTGATATTTCGTTACCCTTCATAGTTGAGGTTGATGCTTCTGAGGTAGGGGTGGGTGCGGTCTTGTCTTAGGGTTCCTCTCCTGCCAAATGGCAACTGTGTGCCTTTTTCTCGAAGAAACTCTCCTCCGCAGAGAGAAATTATGATGTGGGAGATAGGGAATTGTTGGCCATCAAGTTGGCTTTTGAGGAATGGCGCCATTGGCTAGAGGGAGCCAGACACCCTATTACCGTGTTTACTGACCATAAAAATCTGGCCTACTTGGAGTCAGCCAAGCGTCTGAACCCGAGACAGGCCAGATGGTCTTTGTTCTTTTCAAGGTTTAATTTTATTGTCACGTTCCGCCCTGGGGTTAAGAATGTGAAGGCAGATGCTTTGTCACGTTGTTTTCCGGGAGGTGGGAATTTTGAAGACCCGGGTCCCATTTTGGCTGAAGGTGTGGTGGTCTCTGCTCTTTTTCCTGAATTGGAGGCAGAGGTGCAGGCAGCCCAGTCAGAGGCTCCTGATCTTTGTCCTCCTGGGAGGTTGTTTGTGCCTCTCGCTTTGAGACACAAGATTTTTAAGGAACACCACGATACGGTCCTTGCTGGGCACCCGGGGGCAAGAGCCACACTGGATCTCATCGCTCGGAGATTCTGGTGGCCTGCGCTTCGTAAGTCGGTTGAGGGTTTTGTGGCAGCTTGCGAGACTTGCGCTCGTGCCAAAGTCCCTCATTCACGGCCATCAGGTCCTCTCCTTCCCTTACCCATTCCTTCCCGTCCTTCGACACATCTGTCCATGGACTTCATAACGGACCTGCCTCGTTCCTCGGGGAAGACTGTGATTCTGGTGGTGGTGGACCGTTTTAGCAAAATGGTGCATTTCATCCCTTTTCCTGGTTTGCCTAATGCTAAGACGCTGGCGCAGGCATTTATTGACCACATTGTCAAATTGCATGGTATTCCTTCAGACATAGTCTCTGATAGGGGCACGCAGTTTGTTTCCAGATTCTGGAAGGCTTTCTGTTCTCGCTTGGGGGTTCGGTTGTCATTCTCTTCTGCTTTCCACCCGCAGTCGAATGGCCAGACAGAGCGCGTCAATCAGAATCTGGAGACATATCTGCGCTGTTTTGTGGCGGAGAATCAGGAGGATTGGTGTTCTTTTTTGTCCCTTGCTGAGTTTGCTTTAAATAACCGTCATCAGGAGTCCTCTGATAAGTCACCATTTTATGGTGCATATGGGTTTCATCCGCAGTTTGGGACTTTCTCGGGAGAGGGGTCTTCTGGTTTACCTGATGAGGACAGATTCTCCTCGTCTTTGTCATCTATTTGGCAAAAGATTCAGGATAATCTAAAGAGCATGAGTGAGAGATATAAGCGTGTGGCAGATAAGAGACGTGTGCCTGGTCCGGACCTGAATGTTGGTGATCTGGTGTGGTTGTCTACCAAGAATATCAAATTGAAGGTTCCCTCCTGGAAGTTGGGTCCTAGGTTTATTGGGCCCTACAAGATCCTGTCGGTCATCAATCCTGTTGCCTACCGTCTTGATCTTCCTCAGACTTGGAAGATCCATAATGTTTTTCATAAGTCCTTATTGAAACCTTATGTTCAACCTATTGTACCCTCGCCTTTGCCTCCTCCTCCGATTATGGTTGATGGAAATCTTGAATTTCAGGTCTCTAGGATTGTGGATTCTCGTCTTGTCCGCGGTTCCCTACAGTACCTCGTTCACTGGGAGGGTTATGGTCCTGAGGAGAGGATGTGGGTCCCAGTGACGGACATTAAGGCCACTCGTCTCATCAGGGCTTTCCATAGGTCCCATCCTGAGAAGGTGGGCTCTGAGTGTCCGGAGTCCACTCGTAGAGGGAGGGGTACTGTCACAACCAGACAGCTGAGAAGCTCTGACAGGAGCCTTCCAGATCCTCCTCCTTGAGTTTCTTTGTTTTGGTTTCAGTTCCTCATCTCGTTAGTCTATCTCAGCTGTCATGCAGTTGGACTGATTGCTTCCCTTTAAGTTCCTCCCCATAATGCAGTAGTGTGCGGCTTATACAACTTCCTGGAGTGTGTGTGCATGCTGTTCCTTTTTCCCAGTCCTCTGCAAGATAAGTGCTGTTCCTTTATTTGTGATTTTCTGTCTTCTGGATTTCAGGAGACCCTGACTCCCTCCGTGTCTGGTGTAGGGAGCCGGTGGTCGTGTCCCCTCACTATTGTAGGGTCCTCAGGTATTAGATAGCCGAGGTACGTGGATATGCGCCCATCCACCTTTGGGGTGTTAGCATAGGCTGAGCAGTCAGGGAGAGTGGCAGGTCTCATGCAGGGGTCTCCCTTTTGTTCCTTAGTTGTGGATCCAGTGAGTCATTGATTATATTGCATTGTCTTGTTTCCTGTACACCATCCGTGACATGTAGGCTTTAATCTTGAAGCTCCCTCTTGAACCTCTTAATAAGGGGCTCTTGAGAAATAGGACTGTTGAGACAGGCTGAAATTGCTGAAACCTGCACTTTGAGGGTAGAAGGGGACAGCCCCTTGTCCAGACTGTCTTGCAAAAACTGAAGAATTGCCGGAATGGAAACTTCAGTGGATGACTTCTGACGCATAGAACACCATGATGAAAAAATCTTCCAAATTCTTGAGTAGGACTTATTAGTAGCTTCCAATCTGGAGTGCTGTAAGGTTCTCAAGACAGACCCCGAAAGCCCTTCTATCCTTGGAAGGGACTGATCAACCTCAAGGCCGTCAGGTTGAACATTTGAAGATTTGAGGAGATCTGAGTGTCCCCCGACACCAGTACTCTCTCTGGGGGAAGCCTCCAAAATTGACCCCGACTCATCTGGAAGAGTTGGGTAAACCAAGCTCTCTTGGGCCAGTATGGAATAATGGCGAGGACTGACGCTTGGTCCTGCCTGATTTTCATAAAGTCCCTCGGTATCAAGGAAATTGGAGGGAAGATGTAGGCCAGCCTGAACCTCCACGGGATTGACAGTGCATCTATTGCCACCGGGTTGTCCTTCCTGTAAAGGGAGCAATACCTCTCCACCTTGGTGTTGAACCTCGTTGCCATGAGATCGATCTCTGGCATGCCCCACCTGAGCGTTATATCCTTGAAGACCTCTGGATGAAGTGACCATTCTCCGGTTGGAAGACCTCGGCTCAGGCGATCCGCGATCATATTGTGAACTCTGCGAATGTGAACGGCTGATAAGTGGGTGAGGTTCAGTTCTGCCCAATCCAATATCACCCCTATCTCTCTCAGGAGACTTTGTGACCTCGTGCCTCCCTGCTTGTTGATATACAGCACAGCTGTCATGCTGTCTGACTGTACCTTCACTGCTTTCCCTCCAATGAAGGGAGCAAAATGAAAAAGAGCTAGTCTGATCGCTCTGATCTCCAGGAGATTCGATGACAATGATTTCTCCTGTGGTATCCAAGTTCCTTGGACTGTCTTGTCCAGAAAATGAGCTCCCCAGCCTACTAGGGATGCATCTGAAGTAAGTATGATCCAAGAGGGCTGGATCAAGGACCTGCCGTCCCCGAGGTGAGACCACCATCTTAGAGAGGATCGGGCATGGTAAGACAGGGAGTGCACGGAATTGAGTCCCACCGGACTGTGATTCCACTTGGCTAGTACCTCCGACTGAAGCGGACGCAGATGCCATAATGCCCAAGGTACCGCCTCTGCGGTTGATGACATTAGTCCCAACATCTTCATCAATGTTCGAATTGTTACCTCTCGTGATACTGAGAGAGAACGGGCTGTCAGTTGAATGGATCGCCTTCTCTCAGGAGTGAGATGAATAGTCATCTTTACTGAATCCACCATGAATCCCAGGAACCTTACCGAGGTGGCTGGGAGAAGTTGGGACTTGTCCCAGTTGATTATCCATCCTAGCTGATGAAGGAAGGCGACAGCCTGTTGAATGTGTTGGGACAGGATCGCTTGGGAAGGGGCTCTGAGGAGCCAATCGTCCAGGTAAGGAACTATGCTCAGACCCTGAAGCCTTAGAGCGGCCACCACGGACACCACCACCTTGGTAAAAGTGTGTAGGGCTGAAGAAATCCCAAACGGGAGGGCCACAAACTGGAAATGTTTTTAGACCCCCCCGATCTGTACCGCGATCCTTAAGAATCTTCTGGACCCAGGGTGGATGGGAATATGGAGATAAGCATCCTTGAGGTCCAAGGTTGCCAAGAAATCTCCCAGCACGAGAAGATTGGTCACTGACTGGATAGTTTCCATACAGAATTTCTTTAGTTTGATAAAACGATTGAAGTACCTCAGATCTATAATTATCCTCCATCCTCCGGTATTCTTGGGTACCAGAAACACTGGGGAATAGATACCTGCTCCCCTCTCTTGGGGGGACCTCCTCTAGAGCCCCCTTCTGAAGATATTCTAGAACATAGCTCTCTAGAACTCTTTGCTTGCTGCAGGGAAGTAACCTTGTCTGGACGAACTTGTCCGCGGGCGGACTGCTCAAGTCCACAAGGTAACCTTGTGAAATGATGCGAAGGACCCATTGATCCTGGATATGATCCTGCCAAAAACCTAGAAAATGTTGTAGGCGCCACCTACGGGAATGTGGGGAGCAGGGAGCATTGGACATCCAGTCAGACCGGCTAAATACCAAGAGCATCGAGGAGGCCCGCAATCAGAGCGTCGAGGACTTCTTGGGGGGTCTAGATCCCCTAGAGGATTTTCCTCCTCTACGGGAACCCCAATCTCCCTGGGTTCTAGGTTGAGGTTCCGGCCTGGAACCATACCTTTTGCCCCGACCACGAAAGGACTGCTGGGGAAGGGACTTGCCCTTCTTGTCCGACAGCCCCCCCATCATCTGGTCTAGCTCTGGTCCAAAAAGCTTGCCGGGTTCATAAGCCATAGCGCAAAGGTTATGCTTAGAGGTAGTATCAGCCTTCCAAGGCTTCAACCAGAGCGGACGCCTGCCCGCGGTTGAAAGCGCCATAGATTTGGACGCCAACTTCAATTGTTGTGGAGCAGCGTCAGACAGGAAGTCGATGGCTAAACTGGCCGTCTTACAGGAGGCCAAGATGTCATCCCTGGAAACCCCCTGGTCCAGGTCAGACTGTACCTGGGCGAACCTCGATCTAAGAAAATTTGCCACTTCTGATGACGCAATAGCGACTGAGGCGGAGGCAGACGCCGAAGAATAAACCCGCCTAAGGGCGCAACCGTCCCTGGTAGAAGACATGGCTGCAATACAAGAGAAGGGAATAAACCGTAAAATTCTGAGGAAAAACAGACAATTAAACAGCAAGCTTCAGGATCTTTACCCAGAAGATCCTAAGGTCTGAATTGCAAATCGTAACACACAAGAACTTGCAAGAAAGCAGAACTTGCAAGAAATCACACCAAGTCTCAAGGTTAAACAAATACAATCTGCGCTCCAGGAGACTGAGCTTGGCGCAACACTAGCTTTAAATAGCCCTGTTTGGCGCCAAACAAACCAAGCTCCGCCCCGGAAGGGGCAGGGTTAACTGTTGAGGAACGGTTGAGACGTATGCATATATATCCATGCATGCCTGCAAACACGTCCGGGCATGTATGGTATATATGTGCATACATCAACCACAGCATCATGGGACGATGTGCACAGATGTGCCCAGCATCTGCGCACGTCTGCCCATGGTGATCCCCAGGGGCTCATGGTGGCCCCTGTGGGAAATATGTGCCCCCATATGATGTAGGGGCTTGTGCCCCCTTATGATGTAGGGGCTTGTGCCCCCTGATTGATATGTATGTGCCCCCTTAATAGATATATAGGTATCCTATAATGCCCCCTGTATCATATTATGCCCCCTTGTCATATCCCCATACCATATAAATCCCCCCCCCCCTTACATGGACACAGATGCATCAATGTAAATGTGCCCCAAGCATTTACATTGATGTAATCTGGGTGAAGGCGCCAGGATGACCGGACAAGGTCCGGTCATTCTGGTGAACTCAAAAGGATTCAAATTCAATAGAATTTGAATCCTTTTGTTCTAATTATCTGCAGTCCTGCTGGAGATAATTAAGCATAATAGAGAGAGAGGAGATACCTCCGTTCCCTCTGTTATGTGCATTCTGGCATCGCAATTACCATTGCGATGTCCGGAATGCTGAGAGCTACAGGCGGGAGATCAAAGGATCTCCCGCCTGTCAGCAAGTGCACGCGGCCCTGCAGCGCGCGTGCAGGGACGCGCGGGCAGGCGCGGTGACGTCATCTCACCGCGCCGGCCCACGTGTCCTGCACTGTAGTGCGCGCGCGCCCCCTGGTGGCGCGGGAGTGCGGGCCGCCAGGGGATAAATATCCGGCGGCCCCGGCACTCTGGTAGTTAGGAGAGGGCCCCCACCTTGAGAAGCGCATCGGCGCTTAGGACAAAGCGGTCCCCCTTCCTCCGGCCCAAGGAAGTTAGGATCGGGGCCCCCACCTTGAGAGCGCATCGGCGCTCGGGACAACGCGGCCCCCACAAGGCCACTGACTCAGGAGCGACCCCCCTGGCTGAACCCTAAGTATCAACCTCCCCCTCCTATACCCCTTCTGTGCTGTCCTTAACCCCTTCCCCTGCTGGTATTCTATCCCTTACTGTTCATCTCTGATATAACCCCTTCCCTGCCATTATGGACCCTGGTCCCTGTGTGTCCTGGTCCCTGATACCCTTGAACCCCTGGTAACCCTACCCTATACACCCCTTGTTCCCTGTAACCCAAACCCTAAATCCCCTGATCCCCTATTGACTCCTGGAACCCCACACCCCTGGTTAGCCCTGATTAACCCCTGGTTCCCTGTGTGCCTGCTCTCCCCTGGTACACCCCCCATAGACCCCTGAACCCTGGTGGCCCTGGTTCCCTGCCTTGGTTCCTCTGTAGAGCATGCTTCTGCTCTGCAAACAAATCCTCTGTAGAGCATGCCTCTGCTCTGCAAACAATCCTTTTTAACCCTTCATCATACCCCGTAGGGACAGTGAATAGTCAGGTGGGGTGGGTTGTTATATACTTGTATGTGTGAACTGTATAGATAGTTTATGGGTGAAATTAGGAATGTGTAGTGTAGTTTAGGATTGTATATTTAGTGCTGTATTGTAGTGTACTGCGTGCGTAGTGTATTGTTAGTATTGCGTGCGTAGTGTATTGTTAGTGTATTGCGTGGTGTAATAAATACCGTTATATTTGTACCCTTTTGTGTAGCGTGTACTTGTTAGCGGTAGCGAGTTAGTAAGGCGCATGCAGCTAGCATAGCGATCAGTGTAGAGCATAGCGAAAGTATTGTTATTATATAAAGGCATAAATGGGCGGAGTTATCACTAGATGGCTCCTCCCATTTATGAATATTAATTATCGATATTTGCATAAATATTGGTGATTAATATTCCCCCTTTACATTAACCTTATAATAAAACCTAATAAATTTACCCTATACAGGACCCTATAGGATAAAATTGTAGGGCAACTTGCCCCTAAAGCTAAAAAATGAAAAAATGCCCCACATAAATCCACTGTAGAGACAGTTAAGCACGGCCTGCTATCGGCAGGGCGGAGGAGGGAAGTGACGTCACATGACATCACTTCCCCAAGATGGCGGCGCCCAGCAGAACATGCGGGACGCCGCTACAGCCGCATGGGGAAGAGCTGAAGATTTTTTTCTTGAAGTTTTTTGATAAAAAAAAACCTTGTTCAGAAAACGCACCTTCATTTTGTTTGCGGTTTGGCTTCATAGCTCAGTGGTTAGAGCACTGGTCTCGTAAACCAGAAGACGTGAGTTCAAATCTCACTGAGGCCCCTTTATTACCTTAGGTTGATGTAAGCGCAACACTGTTTAATATCTTAAACAGTATGTAGGATCAACGAGGATCTTTCAAAGTGTTTTCTTTTCAGCTGTCTGAATTCTAAACCAGCAACTATAATGCTGTAGTGCTGCACCAGTGGACTTCTTGTTTACACCAAAAAATGTACTTTTAAAATGAACATCTTTGCATCTGATTCTGAAACCTTTGGCCCCTATGTTAGACTATGATGGCACACGTTTTGTGTTGAAATGCGAAATGATGACTGACTTACATCAAATTCTCTGAGCTCTTCCTCACATTTAGGTCAGGTTGGCCAAACAATGTAAAGTTCTATGTCCCATGAGAGCCCTGTTTCTCTTAAATGGTTTTGAAGGTCTTTGATTTTTTTCAGTTTATAGGGCAAAAAGATACACCTGGACAGAATGGAAAAAACCCATTGGGAACAGCTGTGCATTGTGGCTTCATAGCTCAGGGGTTAGAGCACTGGTCTTGTAGACCAGGGGTCGTGAGTTCAAATCTCACTGGAGCCTATATCTTTAGTCTGATGTGAGTATGGTTTTCCCTTATGTCCTACCAGCAGCACAGATGGGGTTAACCACCCCCCATGGACTGGTAGGACCGGTGGAATTTTAATGAGCCCAAGTAAGTAATTAAACACTTAAACCTCCCCTATAAAGGAGGGAATCACCTCCAGCCCATTGTGTTTTTTTCTGTCCTCCGGACAGGTGGACTAGGCGGTGATTCCCCCTCTCTTAGGGTGGAATCTTTTTTTCATGTTATCTGCGGGCTTTGCCTCCGCTTTTACTACTATGGCTTGTCCGGCAACTTACCTGCTGCCGGCGCTGCGCAGCGGTGCTTCGCTGCGGTGCGTTTTTCAGCGTCCTCGATCCTTTTCCTTGCGGCCGCTGGGCGCCGCCATCTTCCGTATCTTATGTCACTTCCGGAATTTTTTCCTTGCGAAGCGATTTCGCGTCATTATTGCGATTTTTTTTTTATATATAATCTGCGATTTTCCCTCCGGTTGAAGGTTTTATTGTATTCCGTCCTGGGGGGAAACCTTTTTATTTACTGTTATGTGTTTTCTCCTCTGGGGCGGGGACTCGGCTCTGAGCCCACTTCCTCCCCTATTTAAGGAAACATTGTGAACCAGGTTGTTCTCTGGCTGCACCTGCTTTTTAAGATAGCTCCCAGAGTCCCATAAGCTGGTGTTCCTCCACTTGTTGGTGCCTTATTTCTGGTCCTCATTTTCAGCTATCCGCCAGTCTGCGTTTTCTTTTACCTTTCTCCTGAAACATTTATTGGTTGTTTACAAATGTTTTACTTATCCTTTTTTTCTCTTTCCCACAGTGAGGTCGGTCAATGGTTATTCTAAGCTGAATTTACCTGCACTCGTCAGATCGCAGAAGATAAGCAGCTTGGGGCTTGGTAGGAACCTGCTTGGGAGACTGTTTGGGAATCCCTTGTTCCGTTGACTAAGAAAAAAAAAAAAGCCTCCACGGGAGTCGAATGGCAGAAAGGCGGTTTCCAAGCGGAAACATTTTTCGTGCTATGATTGTAGCGCGCTTTTGGAGGATAGCTGTCCCTACTCCAGGTGTGACGGCTGCCGTCCGAGGGTTCAACCTTCCACCGAACCTACGATGCAGGATATGTATCAGTGGGTAAAGACCTATGTTGATGGATCCATCAAAGGGGTTATAAGCCTGCTGGATGAGAGGCTTCCTACTCAGACTCCTATGGAGTCTTCGGCTCCAGTAGAGAGACCGTCCGTAGTCTCCTTGAGTTCCTCCTCCTCGGATGAGGAGGAGCTTACTTTATGCTTTTTTCCTCCTGATAGGACGCAAAAGTTACTTAGGTCCATCAGGTCAGGGGACCATGATGTTGACCTGGGGGAGCCCTCTGATCCCGCTAGTCGGGCACTTCGTGTCTTTAAAGCGGATGAGACCCTCCTCTCTGTCATGCGCACAGAGTGGAAGAAACCCGAAAGGGGTCCGATTCTAACAAAAAATTCAGAACCATGTTTCCGATGGCTAAACCCTTGGTGGAATCGTGGGGTTCCATTCCCAAGATGGACATGGCGATTGCCAAACTGTCCAAGCGCACTCTGGTTCCTGCGGACGATGGGTCGAGTCTGCAGGATCCCCTTGACAGGAGAGCAGAGTCCACACTCAGGAGAGGTTATACGGCAGCTGCAGCTTCCGCGTCTACGGCCATCGCTGCTACAGAAGTTTCTACCTTCCTTCGGTCTCGATTAAACCAGATCCAGATGGATGTGGATCAGAAGGTGTCTCGGGACGACATTCTGGCGGCTTTCAAGACTGTCAACCTGGCGATGAATTTACTGTCTGATACAGCGCAACAACAGCTGAAGTTGGTGGCCAAAACCATAACCCTGGTGTCAGTGGCCCGCAGGCCTTTGTGGCTTAAGCCTTGGGTCGCTGACAATTCCATGTAGCCTTCCCTTTGAGCCCAACCGTTTGTTCGACTCAGAGTTGGATAAGATTATGGAAGACCTGTCAGATTAAAAGGGGAAGAGTCTTCCCCAACAGTCCTTTCGGGGGCGGGGCAGACAAAACCGTGGTGGTAGGTCTGACCAGCAGTTAAGAGCCCGGAGGGACTGGGGAGCGCAGCGAAGAGGTTCGAGGCACTCTCGTGAAGGAGCCAAGGATAAAAAATCCACCTCCTGACTACGGGCCTCCTCAAGGCTCTTGGATGACTCCCGTGACTCCTGCCATCCTGCCAGAAGACTTCCCCACTCCTCTGCCTCATCTTCCCATTGGAGGTCAACTTTCCCACTTCAAGGACATCTGGATCCGAGAGATTTCGGATCCCTGGGTCCTGAATGTCATATCAGAGGGGTACTCAATCAATCTTCTTTCTCTGTCTCCGGACAGGTTCATCAGAACCAAACTTCCACAGGCCGCAAGGCAGTCGGTTCTGGAGGCTTACATTCAGGATTACATCCACAAGGGGGCTCTGGAGGAGGTTCCGGCAGGGGAACGGGGCTTAGGGATTTACTCACCAGTGTTTCTGGTTCCCAAGGCGTCAGAGGATCTCCGGATGATTATCGATTTGAGATTCTTCAATTGATACGTAAGGAAAGTAAGGTTCTGTATGGAAACCATCAGGTCAGTGGTTCACGTTCTCAATCCTGGAGATGTGACGGCAACCCTGGACCTGAAGGATGCATATTTGCACATCCCGATTCATCCTGCTTCCAGGAAATATCTCAGGATCGCGGTCCAGGTGTCAGGTGTCACCAGACACCTTCAGTTCGTTGCCCTTCCCTTCGGCATTTCTTCTGCCCCTCACACTTTCACCAAGGTGGTAGTTTCTGTGGTGGCGGCTAGCACTCCAAGGACTGACCATCATTCCTTATCTGGACATTTGGCTTCTAAAAGCCTCTTCCTTTGTGGTCCTGACCCACCATCTTCATGTAGCGATTTCCTTTCTGTAAGGTGGATCATCAACTGGCAGAAGTCGAACGTGAGCCCGTCGACTTCAGTAAGATATTTAGGCTTCATAATCGACTCCGTTGGGAGATCTCTCCGGTTGACTCCAGAAAGAAGATCCCGAATACAGAACATGGCAGAATTCCTATCCGTGCCTTGGCGAGTTCCAATTTGGACTCATAAAGATGTTGGGGCTCATGTCAGCGTCTATGTAAGCAGTCCCTTGGGCTTTATGGCACCTCCGGCCGCTGCAGTCGGAGGTTCTCTCCCAATGGAATGGCAGCCCCGCTGGGCTGAGCTTCCTGTGCTCCCTGTCTTGGCAAACTCAGCATTCCCTCAGATGGTGGAGCCATCTTTTAGACGGGAAGTCTATGACCCAGCCAACCTGGGTCATATTGACAATAGATGCGTCCCAAGTAGGCTGGGGTGCTCATCTAGACGATTCTCCAGTGCACAGATCCTGGTCTCCTCAGGAGCGGCTCCTCTCATCCAATCTCCTCGAGATTCAAGCTATCCGGCTAGCCCTCCTTCACTTCGCCCCTCAGATCCGGGGCAAAGCGGTGAAAGTCCAGTCAGACAATATGACTGCGGCACTTTACATCAACAAGCAGGGAGGCACAAGATCACTTACCCTCTTATCAGAGATCGGGGTGATTCTGGATTGGGCAGAATTGAACCTTTCACACTTATCTGCGATCCACATTCGAGGCTCCCTCAATATGATAGCGGATCGGTTGAGCCGCGGTTTTCCAACAGTGGAGTGGTCTTTACATCCGGAGATATTCAAGCAGATAGTCCTCAAGTGTGGAATGCCAGAGGTGGATCTTATGGCAACAAGGTTCAACGCCAAGGTGGAGAGGTTTTGCTCCCTTTACAGGCAGGACAACCCCCTGGCAATAGATGTTCTGTCAATATCCTGGAGGTTCAGGCTGGCTTACATCTTCCCTCCCTTTTCCATGATACCGAGGGTATTGATGAAAATTCGTCAGGATCAGGCCTCGGTAATAGCCATCATACCGTTTTGGCCCAAGAGATCCTGGTTTACCCAGCTCATTCAGATAAGTCGGGGACATTATTGGAGGCTCCCCCCACGGCAGACCCTGGTGTCATGGGACACTCACCTCTGCCCAGATCTGCACAGGTTCAACCTGACAGCCTGGAGGTTGATCAGTCCCTTCCCAGAATAGAAGGGCTTTCAGAGTCGGTCCTGAGAACGCAGTCTCATTCAAGAGCAGACTCTACTAAGAGAGCCTACTCACAGATTATGAGGATATTCTCTTCTTGGTGTTCCTCAAAGGAGGTGGCATCTGCAGATCCGCCCCTCCCCATCATCCTTCAGTTTCTGCAAGATGGCCGTGACAAAGGCCTTGATCCATCTACCTTGAGGGGTCAAGTTTCAGCCATTCCAGCTTGTTTCTGTAACGGTCGCGTACACACACAGGGGGGAGGGAAGTGACCACTGCGCTCCACCCTTACCCTTGGCCCTGCCTACTTGCCTCGCGAGTCCTAATGACAGGGGACAACTGGACGGCAATCCCTAGCTTGGACTAAGTGCAGGGATGACAGACAGACAAACAACAGAACGTGAACGGACCGAGTCAATACCAGGAATGCTACAAAGTACAAATGGAGCAAGCAGAGAATTGTCAGGAGAAGCCAGGGTCATAAATACCAGGAGAGTCGTGTAGTACCAAAGCAGTCAGCAGAGGATCGTCAGGAGGAGGCCGGGGTCAGAATACCAGGAGAGCAGCAAAGTACACGAGGAGCAGGCAGAGGATCGTCAGGAATTCAGCAGGAGGCAAGTACGCCAGGAAAGACAAAACCACAGGTGGAACCTAAATTAACAGGCAACCTGTGGCCAGCAGGCTGCCTGTATTTATAGTGGGGAGTGAGGGTCATGTGACAGAGCCCATCTGGCTTGTCGGGGATTCAACCTCTTAGCAGACTCGAGAAACATAAGGTTTTTATGGTCAGTGACAACAGTTACACAATGCCTTGCCCCCTCCAGAAAATGCCTCCACTCCTCAAATGCCCATTGGCCAGCAGCTCCCTATTCCCTATGTCGTAGTTTCTCTCCGTGGGAGAGAATTTCCTGGAGAAGAAGGCACATGGTCTCAGGTTAGTGAGGGTAGCAGGACCTTGTGAAAGGACTGCTCCTGCGCCGTCCTCGGACGCATCCACCTCCACAATAAAAGGTTTCTCCTGATCAGGCTGGATCAGAATGGGAGCGCTACTGAATGCCTTTTTTAATTTTTCAAATGAAGAAATGGCCTCAGTAGACCAATTCTCCAAATCCGCCCCTTTTTTTGTAAGGTCGTCAACGGTTTAGCAATTACGGAAAAATTTATAATAAATTTACGATAGTAATTGGCGAAACCTAAAAACCGTTGTAAGGCCTTTAAGGATGAAGGTCTTACCCATTTCTTAATTGCTAGTACCTTACCAGGATCCATCTTGAAGGCGTGAGGAGTCAGAACATGCCATAAAAACAGAATCTCCTGTACACCAAAGACACATTTCTCTTGCTTAGCGGATAGCTGATTCTCCCTCAACACCTCTCATACTTGTTTAACATGAGACACATGGGATTCGAAGTCAGGAGAGAATATCAAAATGTTGTCAAGATAGACAATAACAAATTTACCTAAGAACTCCCTAAGAATGTCATTCATGAAGTTTTGGAACACAGCTGGGGCATTGCTGAGTCCAAAAGGCATCACCTGATATTCAAAGTGTCCTACCGGAGTATTGAACGCCGTCTTCCATTCGTCTCCCTCCTTGATTCGGATTAGATTATATGCCCCTTTCAGGTCAATTTTGGAAAACCAGGTTGCCCCCAGAACCTGGTTAAATAAATCCAGAATCAATGGGAGGGAGTATCTATTCTGGACAGTGATTTTATTTAATCTCCGGTAATCGATACATGGCCTAAGACCACCATCTTTTTCCTTAACGAAGAAAAACCCTGCCCCCATAGGAGAGACAGAAGGTCTAATATGGCCTTTACCAAGGCTCTCCTTAATATAATCTTCCATGGCCTTGCGTTCGGGCTTAGAAAGATTATAAATTCGCCCCTTAGGAAACTTGGCCCCCTCTACTAGCTCTATGGTACAATCATAAGGTCTATGGGGGGGTAGAACCTCCGGGGTTGGTGATGAGAATACATCAGAATATTCCCTAACCACAGTGGGTAAGGTATCAGACTTTACTGAGACCCCAGCCTGTACCACGGACAAGCACGAGTCACACTTAGGCCCCCATCTCACCAACTCCCTACTGGACCAATCTATAGTGGGGTTATGTAGTCGGAGCCAAGGCAACCCTAGTACCACCTCAGCCGGTAGGTTCTCCAGGACTAAAAGGGAACATCTCTCTCACCCACGGTTAGAGAAACATGTAAATGAGCTCACCGTACCACCAATAAGAGGAGTAGCATCAATAGCCATGACATGGATAGGATTTGGTAAGGCAAACATAGGAATACCCAATCTTACAGCATACTCAGAGTCAATAAAGCTAGCCGCTGAGCCAGAATCAATAAAGGCCTTACCCGGCCATTTGTCTACTCCCAGAGAAATCGTAATGGGTACCAAAAGCTTACATTTAGAAAATTCAGGGTGTACCTGGTCTTTAGGTTGCCTTGCCTTAGGAGCCTTGACAGAGAGGACCTTCTTAGGACACTGGTTGATCCAATGGTCAGGATCTCCACAGTAAAAGCATTCTCCACGTCTGTGGCGAAGATTCCCTCGGGTCATGCCAACCTGCATGGGTTCCTCGGTGGAGACCTCAGCATTGTCTCTGGGATAGGCCTCTGGCTGGACCACCATCTGGGAAGAGAACTGTTGTTCCTGTCGTCTCTCTAACCCGTCGGACAACAAGGGTCATCATCTCCTCTAAGGTCTTTGGAAGTTGATAACTGACCAGAAGATCCTTTAAATTATCAGACAGACCTGACCTAAACTGACTCTTCAGGGCTGGTTCGTTCCACCCTGAGGGGACACACCACCTTCTGAATTGGGTGCAATAATCCTCCGCAGGTAGATTGCCCTGAACCAGTGCCTTTAGAGCCGTCTCGGCTACTAGAGCCCTGTCTGGTTTATCATAGAGGGTACCTAGGGCCTGAAAGAACCCCTCCACAGAAGATAAACAACTGGCGCCAGCAGGTAAAGAGAACGCCCAGTCCTGGGGATCACCCTGTAGTCGGGAAATGATAATGCCCACGCGTTGACTCTCGGGGCCAGAGGACACGGGGAGCAAACGGAAGTAAAGTTTGCAATTCTCCTTAAAAGAGAGAAACTTCTTCCGGTCTCCAGAAAAGGGTTCTGGGAGCTTAATCTGGGGCTCAAAATCTGGGGCTTCAGACAAGGAAAAATCTTCAGCTACATTTAAGAAAGGCAAACTTTTCAGAATCAGATTCAAAAAAGTTCAACCTAAAAGTCTATTTATTTTTTACGGATAAAGAAAGAGCACACTTTTTTCTCCACTGTTATAGCACATGGCATAGTAATTGCTGGTCCAGTACAAGGCACCTGATTTGCAAAACCAGCGTTCAAAATCCTACTATGTGAAGACTGATGCTGTCCACTCTGACATACAAACTGACCGTGAGAAGTGGTATTTGACTCCATGACTCCAATTAAAACCGCCCAGATGGCCTGTTGAAAACGGGGCCAAAAATTTCAGAATGGGATTCAAAAATATTCATCTCAAAAGTCTATTGTTTGTGTGGAAAAAGAAAGAGTAGAACATTTCCTTGTCCACTGTACAGCATAGCAGTTGCTGGTTTATTACAAGTCAAATGGTTTACAAGAGCAGTGCTCAACACCATAGTCTGCGAAGAATGACGCTGTGCACTCAGACATTTAAAAAAATCTGGACTGTGAGAAGTGGTATTTGATTCCATGACTCCAGAGAAGACTGCCCAGCTGTACTGTTAAACCTTAGTCAAAGGTTTCAGAATCAGATTCTAAAATGTTTATCTTAAAAGTCTATTTTTTGATGAAAAAGAAAGTAGCACATTTTGTAGCATATGGCTGAATAGTTGCTGGTTCAGTACAAGGCACCTTTTTTGCAAAACCAGCGCTCAAAATATTAGTCTGTGAAGACTGATGCTGTCCACTCAAACATACAAGCATTTAAGAAAAGCTGGACTGTGAGAAGTAGTCCAGCATCATATTTGCTTAATATTCAAATAGTTGAAAACAAGACATTTTGGAGGACCCTTGATGATCCTGAAGTCATAATGGGTCATCGATAAGACCATTCTCACATCAGACTAAAGATGTGAGTATGGTCTTATCGAGATTTGAACTCACGACCCCTGGTTTACAAGACCAGTGCTCTAACCCCTGAGCTATGAAGCCACCATGCACAGCTTTTCCCAATGGGTTTTTTCCAGGTGTATCTTTTTGCCGTATAAACTGAAAAAAATTAAAGACCTTCAAAACCATTTAAGAGAAACAGGGCTCTCATGGGACATAGAACTTTACATTGTTTGGCCAACCTGACCTAAATGTGAGGAAGAGCTCAGAGAATTCGATGTAAGTCAGTCATCATTTCGCATGTCAACACAAAACGTGTGCCATCATAGTCTAACATAGGGGCCAAAGGTTTCAGAATCAGATGCAAAGATGTTCATCTTAAAAGTCTATTTTTTGATGAAAAAGATAGTAGCACATTTTGTAGCATATGGCTGGTTCAGTACAAGGCACCTGGTTTGCAAAACCAGCGCTCAAAATATTAGTCTGTGAAGACTGATGCTGTCCACTCTAACATACAAGCATTTAAGAAAAGCTGGACTATGAGAAGTAGTCCAGCATCATATTTGCTGACTTAATATTCAAATAGTTGAAAACAAGACATTTTGGAGGACCCTTGATGATCCTGAAGTCATAAAGGGTCATCGATAAGACCATACTCACATCAGACTAAAGATTTGAACTCACGACCCCTGGTTTACAAGACCAGTGCTCTAACCCCTGAGCTATGAAGCCACCATGCACAGCTTTTCCCAATGGGTTTTTTCCAGGTGTATCTTTTTGCCGTATAAACGGAAAGAAATTAAAGACCTTCAAAACCATTTAAGAGAAAAAGGGCTCTCATGGGACATAGAACTTTACATTGTTTGGCCAACCTGACCTAAATGTGAGGAAGAGCTCAGAGAATTCGATGTAAGTCAGTCATCATTTCGCATGTCAACACAAAACGTGTGCCATCATAGACTAACATAGGGGCCAAAGGTTTCAGAATCAGATACATAGATGTTCATCTTAAAAGTACATTTTTTGGTGTAAACAAGAAGTCCACTGGTGCAGCACTACAGCATTATAGTTGCTGGTTTAGAATTCAGATAGCTGAAAAGAAAACACTTTGAAAGATCCT